>NW_027012459.1:0-19382 GCF_036934945.1 Oncorhynchus masou masou
CTTCTCCTTCAGACCCGGACCCCGCCTTCTCTCCTCCTGACCCGGACCCGTCTTCACCTCCTGACCCGGACCCCGTCTTCTCCTTCAGACCCGGACCGCCTTCTCCTCCTGACCCGGACCCCGCCTTCTCCTCCCCGACCCGGACCCCGTCTTCTCCTCCTGACCCGGACCCCGTCTTCTCCTCCTGACCCGGACCCCGCCTTCTCCTCCTGTCTTCTCCTCTCCTCCAGTCTTCCTCCTGACCCGACCCCCGTCTTCTCCTCCTGACCCGGACCCCCGTCTTTCTCCTCCTGTCTTCCTCTCCTCCAGTCTTCCCTCCTGACCCGGACCCCGCCTTCTCCTCCTGACCCGACCCCGTCTTCTCCTCCTGACCGGACCCCGTTTTCCTCCTGACCCGGACCCAGTCTTCCTCCTGACCCGACCCCGCCTTTCTCCTCTTGACCCGGACCCCGCTTCTCCTCCTGACCCGACCCCTTTCTCCTCCTGACCCGACCCAGTCTTCCTCCTGACCCGACCCCGCTCTTCCTCCTGACCCGATCCAGTCTTCTCCTCCTGACCCGGACCCCGTCTTCTCCTCCTGTCTTCTCCTCTCCTCCAGTCTTTCCTCCTGACCCGGACCCCCGTCTTCTCCCTCCTGACCCGGACCCCGCTTTCTCCCTCCTGACCCGGACCCAGTCTTCCTCCTCCTGACCCGGATCCAGTTTCATCCTGACCCAGATCCCGTCTTCTCCTCCTGACCCGACCCAGTCTCCTCCTGACCCGACCCAGTCTTCTCCTCCTGACCCGACCCCGTCTTCTCCTCCTGACCCGACCCCGCCTTTCTCCCTCCTGACCCGGACCCCGTTTTCCTCCTCCTGACCCGACCCAGTCTTCCTCCTGACCCGACCCCGTCTTCTCCTTTCTTGACCCGACCCCCGCCTTTCTCCTCCTGACCCGGACCCCGTCTTCTCCTCCTGACCCGGACCCAGTCTTCTCCTCCTGACCCGGACCCCGTCTTCTCCTCCTGACCCGGATCCAGTCTTCTCCTCCTGACCCGGACCCCGTCTTCTCCTCCTGTCTTCTCCTCTCCTCCAGTCTTCTCCTCCTGACCCGGACCCCGTCTTCTCCTCCTGACCCGGACCCCGTCTTCTCCTCCTGACCCGGACCCAGTCTTCTCCTCCTGACCCGGATCCAGTCTTCTCATCCTGACCCAGATCCCGTCTTCTCCTCCTGACCCGGACCCAGTCTTCTCCTCCTGACACGGACCCCGTCTTCTCCTCCTGACACGGACCCCGTCTTCTCCTCCTGACCTGGACCCCGTCTTCTCCTCCTGACCTGGACCCCGTCTTCTCCTCCTGACCTGGACCCCGTCTTCTCCTCCTGACCTGGACCCCGTCTTCTCCTTCTGGCCCAGACCCTGTCTTCTCCTCCTGGCCCAGACCCTGTCTTCTCCTCCTGGCCCAGACCCTGTCTTCTCCTCCTGGCCCAGACCCTGTCTTCTCCTCCTGGCCCGGACCCTGTCTTCTCCTCCTGAACTGGACCCTGTCTTCTCCTCCTGACCCGGACCCTGTCTTCTCCTCCTGAACTGGACCCTGTCTTCTCCTCCTGACCCGGACCCTGTCTTCTCCTCCTGACCCGGACCATGTCTTCTCCTCCTGACCCGGACCATGTCTTCTCATCCTGAACTGGACCCTGTCTTCTCCTCCTGACCCGGACCCTGTCTTCTCCTCCTGACCCGGACCATGTCTTCTCATCCTGAACTGGACCCTGTCTTCTCCTCCTGACCCGGACCATGTCTTCTCCTCCTGACCCGGACCATGTCTTCTCCTCCTGAACTGGACCCTGTCTTCTCCTCCTGAACTGGACCCTGTCTTCTCCTCCTGACCCGGACCCTGTCTTCTCCTCCTGACCCGGACCATGTCTTCTCATCCTGAACTGGACCCTGTCTTCTCCTCCTGACCCGGACCATGTCTTCTCCTCCTGACCCGGACCCTGTCTTCTCCTCCTGACCCGGACCCTGTCTTTGTGAAACTTTTCCATATCTTACATCCTCTCTGTATACTGTTTACCATTCAATGTTTATAGTTCCCCATTCACCTCCATTCACCGAACCATTTGACACCACATTAAGATGGTGGTGTCGACCCTGTCTGTAGTGGTATGATGTTTTAAGGTATTTACCCAGCTGGTAGTGGTCTATCTTCATGGTGGAGTTGGTGAGTGAGCCAAAGATAGTGATGATGGAGACTTTCCTGATGGCCATCTCACACACCGTCTCCAGGTACTCATCCCTCTGTTGCAGGTACATAGTGCTCTCCTCACTGGGGGCTGTTATGATCTGGAGACACACACAGAGAAAGAAAGACTGGGTTAGACCGGGTTACACACACACACACACCGCTGTTGAGATTATGTTAACATTAGACAGTGGGGAGGGAGAGGATGAGGACTGTATTTCCCACCCTGCCCTTGGCTGCACACCTATGATCAAATTCTTGAAAGGCTATACTCCAATCTATAACAACACAACTATACATTCTGCTAGTAATCTAAAGCTGTTAAGTCAGTGAGAGGCAGTTTACTACAGCACTTATGTCAGTGCTATGACGTTTCTGGCAGTGTGCTACTGCTGCTATTGTATTGTGGCTTTGATATGTTCTTGGGATGTGGAACAAATTGTATTTAAATCAAATGTATTTTTGTTATTAGTTACAATATCCCATATATTGCTTCATTAGTTCTCTAAAGTCTTCTATTAGTTTCAGTGGTGCGTTTGTAGTCGTGACGGTTTCTCTGGGGATCCTGGCGCCACACCCAGAAACAAGGGGAAACACTTTTCTTACCACGAGTCATCGCTTGTTCTCAAAGCAGTCCAGGAAGGAAGCCACTTACCACGAGTCGTCTCCTGTTCTCAAAGTAGTCCAGGAAGGAAGCCAGGGATCCCTAGAAGGCGGAGGCTTCTTGGTGGGCTTGTAGTACTCCTCTTTCTCAGGATTCTTCGACACCTTCTTACCGTTCTTCTTTCCGTTGTTTTTGCTCTCCTTCCTGCCTTCGCTCCTCTCCTCTCGGCCTTGTCCCTCTTGGCGGCCTTGTCTGGTTTGCCCTTCTTCTTTTTCTTCTTCTTCTCAGTATTGTCGTGTTTTCCATTGCCCCTCTTGGCTGGGCTGACCTTTGTGTTGACCTCTGTCTGTGTCTCTGGGTTGCTGACGGTGGGCCGGCCAGATTCATACTTCTCCTCATACTCATTATTTAACACCTGGATGAGAGGAGAGGAGGATATTTAATTGATCACCAAAATCAAGGCTGATGCAACATTCTCAACAGCAATGTAATAAGTGAAATGTAATAAGTCCCCTGCATACCATCTCATTCTTCCTCTTGGTAGGTTTGCCCTTGGCGGGTTTGTGCTGGGTGGGCACCACTTCTGGCTGCTGACGGCCATTGTGGTCCTTCCCTCCTTGTCTGTTCGGTTGTCCCCAGACGGGGTTGTCGTGGCTGCGTACCTGTCCCTCTCCCTGTCTCTGCCGTTATTGTAATTTGGCTCAGCCGTGGTCCTGGGGACAGCCAGCCAGTCAGGGGTGGTCTGGGCTTTTGTGGGTCTCTGGGTTGTGGTGGTAGTAGCAGTGGTGGTCTGTCGTGTGGTTGTAGTCTGTTTAGTTGTGGTCGTTGTAGTCTGTTTAGTTGTGGTTGTTGTGGGTTTTGGTGTGGTTGTCGTGGTGGCTTTTGTCGTGGTGGCTTTTGTCGTGGTGGCTTTTGTCGTGGTGGCTTTTGTCGTGGTGGCTTTTGTCGTGGTCCTTGTGGGTCGCATAGTTGTGGTAGTTGTCGCTGTGGTAGTTGTCGTTGGCCTCGTTGTCATTGTGGCAACAGTGGTGGTTGTCGTGGGTCTCCTCATTGGCTTCCTCACAGGCTTCCTCTCTGGAGGCGGGTCTACCTGTCCACCTGTTTCCACTACCGTCCCTGAGTCTCCGCCCCCCTCCTCCACCTGACCTTCTACTCCCGCCCCTTTACACTTCTGGACGAATCCTTTCTGTCGGATCTTCTCAAACTTCCTCACTGGTGCCTTGTCGATGACTCGTACATGGCCTCCAGCCTGACTGGATAGGGATACCTCTCCTCCACCTGGAGGGTTTTCCTCAGGAGTACCATTCCAAACTTACCTGGACAGGGTGACAGATAAGAGAATACATTTACTTCATAAAATAGTCTGGATTTCATGGCTTTGGCCACAATCAACATGCAGAAAGGAGACAAGAAAGCATCCCAAACTTACCTGGAAAGACTCAGGTTGATGTTTTTTCCCTCACAATTTAATTTTAATGTTCACTGCTTTTCAGCATATCATATGCAGCAAAACATGCAAATTGCCAACACCACACACCCCTGTAACCCCCACATCAAACAGCTGACACGTTTGAATGGACTAGGACAGGTGTGACCAGTATGGTGATGGTTCATTGCTGGGTTGTTGGCGTTGTGTCACTAAGTTGGTTTGTTTTGTTAAAAACTGCTGAGGTATTGATGCTGGGTGCTGGGTTATTGGTGCTGGGTTATTGGTGCTGGGTTATTGGTGCTGGGTTATTGGTGCTGGGTTATTGGTGCTGGGTTATTGAGATCACAGGAGGCTCCTGAGGGGAGGACGGATCACAATAATGGCTGGAACGGAGTAAATGGAATCAAGCACATGGAAACTAAAGGTTGACCGATTATGATTTTTCAACACCGATACCGATACTGATTATTATTACAGGCGAAACCAAGATGAAGTTTCAAACAGACAATGCCCCAAGATTTTGAATTTGCTGTGTTCCAATGTCTCTTTATATGGCTGTGAATGCGCAAGGAATGAGCCTACACTTTCTGTCGTTTCCCCAAGATGTCTGCAGCATTGTGACGTATTTGTAGGCATATCATTGGAAGATTGACCATAAGAGACTACATTTACCAGGTGTCCGCCTGGTGTCCTCCGTCGAAATTATTGCGTAATCTCCAGCTGCATGCACGTTTCCATTTGGTTCAGAAGAGAAAGGCAACTGCCACTAATGATTTACCTTCGAATAGATATGTGAAAAACACCTTGAGGATTGATTCTAAACAACGTTTGCCATGTTTCTGTCGATATTATGGAGTTAATTTGGAAAAAAGTTTGGCGTTGTAATGACTGAATTTTCGGGTTTTTTTCTTAGCCAAACGTGATGAACAAAACGGAGCGATTTCTCCTACACAAATAATATTTTTGGAAAAACTGAACATTTGCTATCTAACTGAGAGTCTCCTCATTGAAAACATCCAAAGTTCTTCAAAGGTAAATTATTTTATTTGAATGCTTTTCTTGTTTTTGAGAAAATGTTGCCTGCTGAATGCTAGGCTTAATACTATGCTAGGCTATCAATACTCTTACACAAATGCTTGTGTAGCTATGGTTGAAAAGCATATTTTGAAAATCTGAGATGACAGTGTTGTTAACAAAAGGCTAAGCATGTGAGCTAATATATTTATTTCATTTCATTTACGATTTTCAAAAGTAGTTAACGTTGCGTTATGCTAATGAGCTTGAGGCTATAAATAGGATCCCGGATACGGGATTGCTCGTCGCATGAAGTTAACAAACAGATTACCAACCATTTCGAATCCCACCGTATCTTCTCCGCTATGCAATCTGGTTTCAGAGCTGGTCATGGGTGCACCTCAGCCAAGCTCAAGGTTCTAAACAACATCATAACCGCCATCGATAAGAGACATTAATGTGCAGCCGTATTCATCGACCTGGCCAAGGCTTTTGAATCCGTCAATCACCACATTCTTATTGGCAGACTCGGCTGCCTTGGTTTCTCAAATGACTGCCTCGCCTGGTTTACCAACTACTTCTCAGACAGAGTTCAGTGTGTCAAATCGGAGGGCCTGTTGTCCAGACCTCTGAGGATTAAACCACAGGGCTGACTCTCTTCTCTGTATACATCAATGATGTTGCTCTTGCTGTTGGTGATTCTCTGATACACCTCTATGCAGACGACACCATTCTGAATGCCTCTGGCCCCTCTTTGGACACTGTGTTAACTAACCTCCAGATGAGCTTCGATGCCATACAACTCTCCTTCAGTGGCCTCCAAATGCTCTTAAATGCAAGTAAAACTAAATGCATGCACTTCAACCGATCCCTGCCCGCACCTGCTCGCCCGTCCAGCATCACTACTCTGGACGGCTCTGACTTAGAATATGTGGACAACTACAAATTCCTAGATGTCTGGTTACAATGTAAACTCTCCTTCCAGACTCACATTTAGCATCTCCAATCAAAATTAAATCGGCTTTCTATATTGCAACAACGCATTCTTCACTTATGCTGCCAAACATACCCTCGTAAAACGAACCATCCTACCAATCCTTGACTTCGGTGATGTCATCTATAAAATAGCCTCCAACACTCTACTCAACAAACTGGATTCAGTCTATCACATTGCCATCCGTTTTGTCACCAAAGCCCCATACACGACCCACCATTGCGACCTGTATGCTCTTGTTGGTTGGCCCTCGCTTCATACTCGTCGCCAAACCCACTGGCTACAGGTTATCTACAAGTCCCTGCTAGGTAAAGCCCCGCCTTTTCCCAGCTCACTGGTCACCATAGCAGCACCCATCTGTAGCACGCGCTCCAGCAGGTATATCTCACTGGTCACCCCCAAAGCCAATTTCTCCTTTGATCGTCTTTCCTTCCAGTTCTCTGCTGCCAATGACTGGAACGAACTGCAAAAATCTCTGAAGCTGGAGACTCATATCTCTCTAACTAACTTTTTAAGTGCCAGAGCAACACACTGATCACTGCACCTGTACATAGCCCATCTGTAAACAGCACATCTATCTACCCCATCCCCATACTGTATTTATTTATCTAGCTCCTTTGCACCCCAGTATCTCTACTTGCACATCTACCATTCCAGTGTTTAATTGCTATATTGTAATTATTTATTGCCTTACCTCCCTTATCTTACCTCATTTGCACACACTGTATATAGACTTTTTGTTTTCTTTTGTAGTACTGTATTATTGACTGTATGTTTGTTTATTCCATGTGTTACTCTGTGTTGTTGTATGTGTCGAACTGCTTTGCTTTATCTTGGCCAGGTCACAGTTGCAAATGAAAACTTGTTCTCAACTTGCCTACCTGGTTAAATAAAGGTGAAATAAAAAAATACAAATGAATGTATAACATAATAACACACAGAAATACGAGCCTTTGGTCATTAATATGGTGATTTCGAAGAAAAAAAAAGTCTATTCTTTCAGTGAAATATGGAACCGTTCAGTATTTTATCTTACGGGTGGCATCCCTATGTCTAAATATTGCTGTTACATTGCACAACCTTCAATGTTATGTCATAATTATGTACAATTCTGCAAAATTAGTTACAGTCTTAGTTAGGAATAGGAGTTCGCAATGAGCCAGGCGGCTCAAACTGCTAAATATACCCTGACTCTGCTTGCACAGAACGCAAGAGAAGTGACACAATTTCCCTTGTTAATTTTAAAAGATATTCATGCTAACAGGCAATATTAACTAAATATGCAGGTTTAAAAACATATACTTGTGTGTTGATTTTAAAGGAAGGCATTGATGTTTATGGTTAGGTACATTGGTGCACCGGCTTTTTTCGCAAATGCGCTTGTTAAATCCTCACCCGTTTGTCGAAGTAGGCTGTGATTCGATGAGAAGTTAACTGGCACCGCATCGATTTAATGCACGCTAGGACACGCTAGATAAACTAGTAATATTGTCAACCACGTATAGTTAACTAGTGATTATGTTAAGATTGATTGTTTATTATAAGATATGTTTAATGCTAGCTAGCAGCTTACCTTGGTTTCTTGCTGCCCTCTCATAACAGGTAGTCAGCCTGCTCAACGCAGGCTCCTCGTGGAGTGCAATGTAAGGCAGGTGGTTAGAGTGATGTGCCAGTAACAGGAAGTTTGCAAAAACGAATCCCCGAGCTGACAAAGTAAAACATCTGTCATTCTGCCCCTGAACAAGGCAGTTCATTAACCCACTGTTCTTAGGCCATCATTGAACATATGAATGTGTTCTTAATAACTGACTTGCCTAGTATAATAAAGGTTAAATAAAAGTGTAAAAAAAAAATACAGATTACCGATTGTTATGAAAACTTGAAATCGGCCATTCCGATTAATCGGTCGACCTCTAATGGAAACCAACTGTTTGATGTATTTGATACCATTCAACCAATTCCCGCTCCATCCATTACTATGAGCCCGTCCTCCCCAATTAAGGTGCCACCAACCTCCTGTGATTGAGATATGACCAAGTGGCTCAGATCAGAAGAGATGTTGCTTAGTAAGGGCTTGGCTTTGATATAGTTCATTTTGGGCACCTGTGACAGTAAATGCCATTCCGGTTCATCTGTTCTGTTGTATTGTTATCACATATTAATACTGAACACTTTTGTAGTTTTAAAGAAGCTTGAAAGTATCAGCGTTCCTCAAGATCCTATGCATACCCCAATGCTGGGATATGTAAACAATAATGTTATTGGAATATGTAATGTGCAAAAGGAAGGACATTTTTCATATACAAACTTATCGTGATGAACAGGAGTGACAGATCTGCCAACACTAAAGGAGTAGGGGATAGTTATCAGATAGGACCATGTCTTTACCTTTCTCCAGTTTGAGGAAGGTCATGAGGCGGGGGATGAGCGCTGTGTCCAAAGGTTCCTCCATCACCTTCCCCTCTCTGGTGATCCGCCTCACCTTCCCACCCATCTCCCCCTCCTGGTGGAATATCACGATCTGCTGCACATGCCGCTCCGCCAGCTCACAGTACACGTCTGGCTTCAGCAGAGTCATCATTAGCCGGTAGTAACCGTCTGAATCGTGGGGGGCAGAAATCACCAGAATTCGGTTTTTCCCTGCAAAGCTCGCCAGGAGGTTAGGTGAGCCTGCACTGCTTGGTATGCGGGTCTGTCTGGTCCTCACCCCGAGAGCGCCTTCATCCTGAAGCATGACAGGCTGGAGAGGAACACGCTGCCCGGCTGCCCTTCTCCCTACTGCCCCTGCCAGCGCTCCACCTCGTCTGCCTTGTCCAGCCCCTGTCCTGGCCCGAGGAACAGAGGCCTGGTCTGCCTGCATGTCCTCCCCGCGCCTAGCGCTGATACCGGTGGGCACCGAGGCTGAGCTGAGTCCAGGGCGGGAGGTCCCTCTCCCTCCGACAATGCGCTTTCTTTCGGCTGTGCCCGGCTGCAGACGCCCGTTGTTGAGTATGCGCATCTGTTTGAGATGGGTCTGTTTGTCTGCGTGTCCTGCCCACGCTAACAGACAGAGCAGGAACAGACCCAGAACAAACGCTCCCCGCATTATGGGAAGCTGTCAATTACAATGAACAATCTGACAGAGTGAAAAATGTCCAATAGTACACATGGGACCTGTATGCCTATTTAGAATATTTATTTTCAGCAAATAAAAAATACAGTACAGCGCAGTAAAAAATAGAGTGCAAGAGAGAGGCAAACACTTTAGTGTTGTGTTTCAAAGCATGCCTTTAGTTTTCGCAGTTAACCCAACACACTACTTCACCAGCCTGCTATCAACATGACAGCTGCACAACAACGCAGACAGGAAAACTCAACAAATTAGCCACTCATTGACGGAGTCAGCAATTCCCAAAAATAATTCCGGGTATTAGAAACCGTTATTCCAAACCTCCAAGTTCAGCTCTCCAAATCACCGCACTATTTAGGAAAATACGCTGACTTTGCGCTACCGGAATTTCTTTGCATATCAGTTATACACTCCAAGTGTACACAGCATTTTAACATCCACAAGTTAACAAGTTAACTGATAGAGCACTCTCGAAAATGAATGCGTTTTACTTCATTCTCTGACCGTTATTTGAAAAGACTGTCCAACTTTCCAAATAAGCCATCTAAAAAGCTGGAAGTTTTAGGCATGGAAGGCTTTTTCCGGATTCAAGATGAAAATCTGTAGAGAGTGGCTCTTCTGTATGGGAAACGCATCTCTATCTCCAGTCTCCTGATTTCCCAACCTAAAACTCTGGCGCTATCCGAGTAATGTCCACACAAACCATCTGCCCTGCCAAGACTCTTCTCGCTGGCGCGGCAGCGCTACACAGCACCAGCCCCTGCACAGCGGGTTGCCAGTTGAAAACTAAATCTCTTTATCTGGAAATGTTGTAGTCTATCAGTCTTTTAGGAAACCCTTCTGAATAAAACTACTATTGTAAAACACCAAATGATTCACAAAATACAATATATAATTTATGGATTTATTTTACTTTTACTGCTCATTTTAATTCAATTTAAACATAGGATTTTATTCCCAACTGGCAACCCAGCTGGAGGGAACACTCTGGGAAGAGAACTGACCATAGCTAATCTCAATGTCAAGTTCCTCCCATAAACTGTAATGAGGAACGGCTTCTATTGCCCACATCCATTCCCTTTGAAATGTTCCAAAATAGCCGGGGCTTTCCCCATGCAAGACTTGTTCAATGGCAACAATAATAAATACGCGGCGCATTAAAGATCAATGGACTTTTGGGTCATTTAAGAACTGAAAGCTGTGTTAAATTTAGACTGAGACTTTGGCAGTGCATCTATTCTCCTCTAAACTGTAGGCTACATATTATTACTGTAAGCCTCCACAGAGTCAAGTTGTGTAACTATGATATGTATCCCTCTGTATACTTCATAAAATATAATTACAATGCATTATAACCTCTTTATACGATTCTCATTTAGCCCACAGGAGTTTTTTCAACCGCTCAGCTCATTGCCAACATGGGTTGAACAACCTGGTTTGTAGCCACGTTTACTGCCTCATCTCTCATGGGTTCTCTGCCATGCTTATATTTCCAGAAGTGTTTCAAGATGAAAGTTGCAAAGGTGCGTGCATGTGTGCGTGCGTGCGTGCGAGTGAGAGAGCGAGTGAGCGAGTGAGCGAGTGAGTGAGCTAGTGAGCGAGTGAGTGAGCTAGTGAGCGAGTGAGCGAGCGAGCGAGTGAGTGCACCGCTGCAATAGTTCTTCATCAGACAGGGACACCTGATGAGATATAATCTATCAGTTCTGTATGGAACTATACAAAGTAGCAGGAAAAGTGCAAACTATCAGTCCATGTGCAACTGTAACACTTCAATTACAGTGTATATATATATATGTACACACACATACACGCAGTACCAGTCAAAAGTTTGGACAAACCTACTCATTCCAGGGTTTTTCTTTATTTTTACTATTTCTACATTGTCGAATAGTGAAAACATCAAAACTATGAAATAACACATATAGAATCATGTAGTAACCAATAAAAAAGTGTTAAACAAATCCACATCTATTTTATATATGAGATTCTTCAAAGTACAGTGGCTTGCAAAAGTATTCATCCCCTTTGTCATTTTTCCTATTTTCTTGCCTTACAACCTGGAATTGAAATGGATTTTTTGGGGGGTTGTATAATTTTATTACCCAACATGACTACCACTTTGAAGATGCAAAATATGTTTTATTGTGAAACAAACAAGAAATAACACACAAAAAACGGAAAACTTGAACGTTCATAACTCTTCACCCCCCAAAGTCAATACTTTGTAGAGGCACCTTTTGCAGCAATTACAGCTGCAAGTCTCTTGGGGTATGTCTCTATAAGCTTGGCATGTCCAGCCACTGGGATTTCACCCCATACTTCAATGCAAAACTGCTCCAGCTCCTTCAAGTTGGATGGGTTCCTCTGATGTACAGCGATCTTTAAGTCATACCACAGATTCTCAATTGGATTGAGGTCTGGGCTTTGACCAGGCCATTCCAAGACATTTAAATGTTTCCCCTTAAACCACTCGAGTGTTGCTTTAGCAGTAGGCTTGGGGCCATTGTCCTGCTGAACAGTGAACATGCGTCCCAGTCTCAAATCTCTGGAAAACTAAAACAGGTTTCCCTAAAGAATTCCCTGTATTTAGCGCCATCCATCAATTCCTGTTAGAGATCGTGCTACTTTTTTCAAAATTCTGTTAAATATCGCTCAACATTTCAACGTCCTGCTACTCATGCCAGGAATATAGTATATGCATATGGTTAGTATGTGTGCATAGAAAACACTCTGAAGTTTCTAGAACTGGTTCAATGGTGTCTGTGACTATAACAGAACGAGTTCCGTTGTCAAAATCGCAAGAAAACCTCATCACACAATCTACAAAGAATAAATCCATCCGCCAGTGTTTGTATTGTCTAAGGCTTGTCATAAATGATGGAACTGTGTTTGCAATTCCTACAGATTCCACACGATGTCTCCAGTGTTGTGATTACCAGGGCCCTTTTTCCTTGGTTCGATTGGTCAATAGCACATCCGGTGTTCAGGTGCGCAACTGAAAAAAATGTCAGTGAGGAACTGGACTTCGTTTTGTAAACGTCTAGTTATTGAATACAGATCGCTCCGTGATCAATTTGATCGTTTATTAACGTTTACTAATACCTAAACTTGGATTATAGAAGTAGGTTGAAGCGTGTTGTCAAAGTTTATAGGCAACTTTATGAATTTTTAAAAATTACGTTGCGTTGGGAAAGGTGCCTTTTTACATGGATTTCACTGTGTTCATAAATGGACATTTTTGTTATGAACTTGAGTGAAGACCCAAAAGCGGTTTTAACAGAAAACAGAGTTCTTTAATGAAAAAACAGGAATGGCATAAATCCTCTTCCAACGTTGTCAGCGGAACAAAAGAACGTTAGTATAGTGCAGGAGGCACCTGCCAGGCAGACTCCAACAGGACAGGACAAGGTGGAAGCAAACGAGACGACAGCTTGCTTCTGGCATCAAAAAACACAAACAAGAATCAGACCCTGAAAGTAGCAGGAACAGAGAAAGAAATAGAGACCTAATCAGAGGGGGAAGAGAGAACAGGTGTGAAAGAGTGAATGAGCTAGTTAGAGGAGATGTAGAACAGCTGAAGAATGAGAGACAGAGAAGGTAACCTAAAAAGACCAGCAGAGAGAGAGAGTGAAGAGAAAGGACAGGAACAGACATAACAAGACATGACAGTACCCCCCACTCACCGAGCGCTCCTGGCGCACTCGAGGAGGAAACCTGGCGGCAACGGAGGAAATCATCGATCAGCGAACGGTCCAGCACGTCCCGAGAGGGAACCCAACTCCTCTCCTCAGGACCGTACCCCTCCCAATCCACTAGGTACTGATGACCACGGCCCCGAGGGCGCATGTCCAAAATCTTACGAACCCTGTAGATGGGTGCGCCTCGACAAGGATGGGGGAGGGACGAGCGGGGGCGCGAAGAACGGGCTTAACACAGGAGACATGGAAGACCGGGTGAACGCGACGAAGATAGCGCGGGAGAAGAAGTCGCACTGCGACAGGATTAATGACCTGGGAAATACGGAACGGACCAATGAACCGCGGGGCCAACTTGCGAGAAGCTGTCTTAAGGGGAAGGTTCTGAGTGGAGAGCCATACTCTCTGACCGCAACAATATCTAGGACTCTTGGTCCTACGCTATTAGCGGCCCTCACAGTCTGCGCCCTATTACGGCAAAGTGCCGACCTGACCCCTTCCAGGTGCGCTCGCAACGCTGGACAAAAGCCTGAGCGGAGGGGACGAGGACTCGGCGAGCTGAGATGAGAACAGCGGAGGCTGGTACCCGAGGCTACACTGAAAAGGGGATAGACCGGTAGCAGACGAGGGAAGCGAGTTGTGGGCGTACTCTGCCCAGGGGAGCTGTTCTGACCAAGACGCAGGGTTACGAAAAGAAAGACTGCGTAAAATGCGACCAACAGTCTGATTGGCCCGTTCGGCTTGACCGTTAGACTGGGGATGAAAGCCGGACGAGAGACTGACGGAAGCCCCAATCAAACGGCAAAACTCCCTCCAAAATTGAGACGTGAACTGCGGGCCTCTGTCGGAAACGACGTCAGACGGAAGGCCATGAATTCGGAAAACATTCTCGATAATGATCTGAGCCGTCTCCTTAGCAGAAGGGAGCTTATCGAGAGGAATGAAATGAGCCGCCTTAGAGAATCTATCGACAACCGTAAGAATAACTGTCTTCCCCGCTGATGAAGGCAGTCCGGTGATAAAATCTAAAGCGATGTGAGACCACGGTCGAGAGGGGAATGGGAAGCGGTCTGAGACGGCCGGCAGGAGGAGAGTTCCCAGATTTAGTCTGCGCGCAGACCGAACAAGCGGCGACAAATCGACGCGTCACGTTCCCGAGTGGGCCACCAGAAACGCTGGCGAATGGAAGCGAGCGTACCCGAACGCCGGGGTGGCCGGCTAACTTGGCAGAGTGGGCCCACTGAAGAACGGCCGGACGAGTAGGAACGGGAACGAACAGAAGGTTCCTAGGACAAGCTCGCGGCGACGGAGTGTGAGCGAGTGCTTGCTTTACCTGCCTCTCAATTCCCCAGACAGTCAACCCGACAACACGCCCGTCAGGGAGAATCCCTCGGGGTCGGTGGAGACCTCAGAAGAACTGAAGAGACGAGATAAAGCATCAGGCTTGGTGTTTTTTGAGCCCGGACGATAAGAAATAACAAACTCGAAACGAGCGAAAAACAGAGCCCAACGAGCCTGACGCGCATTAAGTCGTTTGGCTGAACGGATGTACTCAAGGTTCCTATGGTCAGTCCAAACGACAAAAGGAACGGTCGCCCCCTCCAACCACTGTCGCCATTCGCCTAGGGCTAAGCGGATGGCGAGCAGTTCGCGACCAACATCATAGTTACGTTCTGACGGCGATAAGCGATGAGAGAAAACGCGCAAGGATGGACCTTGCCGTCAGAGAGAGAGCGCTGAGAAAGAATGGCTCCCACGCCCACCTCTGACGCGTCAACCTCAACAACAAACTGTCTAGAGATGTCAGGTGTAACAAGAATAGGAGCGGATGTAAAACGATTCTTAAGAAGATCAAAAGCTCCCTGGGCGGAAACGGACCACTTAAAGCACGTCTTAACAGAAGTAAGGGCTGTGAGGGGAGCTGCCACCTGACCGAAATTACGGATGAAACGACGATAGAAATTAGCGAAGCCCAGAAAGCGCTGCAGCTCGACGCGTGACTTAGGAACGGGCCAATCAATGACAGCCTGGACCTTAGCGGGATCCATCTTAATGCCCTCAGCGGAAATAACGGAACCGAGAAAAGGGACAGAGGCGGCATGAAAAATGCACTTCTCAGCCTTCACATAAAGACAGTTCTCCAAAAGGCGCTGGAGGACGCGCCGCACGTGCTGAACATGAATCGAGAGAGACGGAGAAAAAATCAGGATATCATCCATGTAAACGAAAACAAAAATGTTCAGCATGTCTCTCAGGACGTCGTTAACTAGTGCCTGAAAGACAGCTGGAGCGTTAACGAGGCCGAAAGGAAGAACCCGGTATTCAAAGTGCCCTAACGGAGTGTTAAACGCCGTCTTCCACTCGTCCCCTCCCTGATGCGCACGAGATGGTAGGCGTTACGAAGGTCCAATTTGGTGAAAAACCTGGCTCCCTGCAGGATCTCGAAGGCTGAAGACATAAGAGGAAGCGGATAACGATTCTTAACTGTTATGTCATTCAGCCTCGATAATCCACGCATGGGCGCAGGGACCCGTCCTTCTTCTGAACAAAAAAACCCCGCTCCGGCGGGAGAGGAGGAGGAGACAATGGTACCGGCGTTGAGCGAAACCGACAAATAATCCTCGAGAGCCTTACGTTCGGGAGCCGACAGAGAGTATAATCTACCCCGGGGGAGTAGTTCCCGGAAGGAGATCAATACTACAGTCATACGACCGGTGTGGAGGGAGAGAAGTGGCCTTGGAACGACTGAACACCGTGCGCAGATCGTGATACTCCTCCGGCACCCCTGTCAAATCGCCAGGCTCCTCCTGTGAAGTAGAGACAGAGGAAACAGGAGGGATAGCAGACATTAAACAGGTTACATGACAAGAAACATTCCAGGATAGGATAGTATTACTAGACCAATTAATAGAAGGGTTATGGCGCACTAGCCAGGGATGACCCAAAACAACAGGTGTAAAAGGTGAACGAAAAATTAAAAAAAGAAATGGTTTCGCTATGATTACCAGAGACAGTGAGGGTTAAAGGCAGCGTCTCACGCTGAATCTTGGGGAGAGAACTACCATCTAAAGCGGAACAAGGCCGTGGGCTCCCTAACTGTCTGAGAGGAATGTCATGTTCCCGAGCCCAGGTCTCGTCCATAAAACAGCCCTCCGCCCCAGAGTCTATCAAGGCACTGCAGGAAGCAGATGAACCGGGCCAGCGGAGATGGACCGGAAAAGTAGTGCGTGATCCAGAAGGAGAGGCCTGAGTAGTTGCGCTCACCAGTAGCCCTCCTCTTACTGATGAGCTCTGGCTTTTACTGGACATGAGGTGACAAAATGACCAGCGGAGCCGCAGTAGAGACAGAGGCGATTGGTGATTCTCCGTTCCTTCTCCTTGGCCGAGATGCGGATACCCCCCAGCTGCATAGGCTCAGCATCCGAGCCGGCGGAGGAGGGTGGCAGTGATGCGGCAGGTGGCAGTGATGTGGAGAGGGGAGCAGCGGAGAACACGAGCTCCTTTCTCGAGCTCGGCGACGAAGATCAAACCGTCGCTCTATGCGAATAGCGAGAGCTATTAAGGAGTCCAGACTGGAAGGAACCTCCCGGGAGAGGATCTCGTCCTTAACCTCGACGAGGAGACCCTCCAGAAAACGAGCGAGCAAAGCCGGCTCGCTCCAGTCACTTGAGGCAGCGAGAGTGCGAAACTCAATAGAATAATCCGTTATGGATCGATTCCCCTGACATAGGGAAGACAGGGCCCTGGAAGCCTCCTCCCCAAAAACAGAACGGTCAAAAACCCGTATCATCTCCTCCTTAAAGTCTTGATACTGGTTAATACACTCAGCCCTCGCCTCCCAGACTGCCGTGCCCCACTCACGCGCCCGTCCGGTAAGGAGAGAAATGACGTAGGCGATGGCTGCGCTCCTGGAGTAAGTGTTGGGCTGAGAGAGAACACCACATCACACTGAGTGAGGAATGAGCGGCACTCAGTGGGCTCCCCAGAGTAACACGGCGGGTTGTTGATCCTGGGCTCCGGAGACTCGGAAACCCTGGAAGTGGGCGGTGGATCGAGGTGGAGTTGGTGAACCTGTCTTGTGAGGTCGGAGACTTGGACGGCCAGGGTCTCAACGGCATGTCGAGCAGCAGACAATTCCTCCTCGTGTCTGCCTAGCATCGCTCCCTGGATCTCGACGGCGGAGTGAAAAGGGTCCGGAGCCGCTGGGTCCATTCTTGGTCTGATTCTTCTGTTATGAACTTGAGTGAAGACCCAAAAGCGGTTTTAACAGAAAACAGAGTTCTTTAATGAAAAAACAGGAATGGCATAAATCCTCTTCCAACGTTGTCAGCGGAACAAAAGAACGTTAGTATAGTGCAGGAGGCACCTGCCAGGCAGACTCCAACAGGACAGGACAAGGTGGAAGCAAACGAGACGACAGCTTGCTTCTGGCATCAAAAAACACAAACAAGAATCAGACCCTGAAAGTAGCAGGTACAGAGAAAGAAATAGAGACCTAATCAGAGGGGGAAGAGAGAACAGGTGTGAAAGAGTGAATGAGCTAGTTAGAGGAGATGTAGAACAGCTGAAGAATGAGAGACAGAGAAGGTAACCTAAAAAGACCAGCAGAGAGAGAGAGTGAAGAGAAAGGACAGGAACAGACATAACAAGACATGACAATTTTGGGTATATATGGACCGATTTAATCGAACAAAAGACCAAATTGTGATGTTTATGGGACATATAGGAGTGCCAACAAGGAATCTCGTCAAAGGTAATGAATGTTTTATATTTTATTTCTGCGTTTTGGGTAGCGCCGGCTACGCTAATTTCTTTGTTTACGTCCCCTTTGTGTGTTTCTGGGGGCTGCATGCTATCGGATAATAGCTTCTCATGCTTTCGCCGAAAAGCATTTTACAAATCTGACATGTATGCTATATTCACAATGAGTGTGGCTTGAATTGAGTACCCTGCATGTGAATTTTAATGAAAGTTTGAGTTTTAACGAGTACAATTAGTTGGCGCTCTGGAATTTCTGCTGATTTGGTTCCTGTACAGGAACAAACTCCTGAATTCATTTTGACCAGACTCCCAGTACCTGCCAATAAAAAACATCCCCACTATGCATAATGCTGCCACCACCATATTCACTGTGGGATGGTATTCTCGGGGTGATGAGAGGTGCTGGGTTTGCACCAGACATAGCATTTTCCTTGATGTCCAAAAAGCTCAATTTTAGTCTCATCTGACCAGAGTAACTTCTTGCATATGTTAGTGGAGTCTCCCACATGCCTTTTGGCGAACACCAAACGTGTTTGCTTATTTTTTTCTTTAAGCCGTTGCTTTTTCTGGCCACTCTTCCGTAAAGCCCATCTCTGTGGAGTGTAAGGCTTAAACTGGTCCTATGGACAGATACTCCAATCTCTGCTGTGGAGCTTTGCAGTTCCTTCAAGGGTTATCTTTGGTCTCTTTGTTGCCTCTCTGATTAATGCCTTCATTGACTGGTCCTTGAGTTATGATGGGTTTGTTGTGGTGCCATAATCTGGAAATTTTTTAATAATGGATTAAGTGGTGCTCCGTGGGATGTTCAAAGTTTCTAATATATTTTTTTGCAAGTTCTTCTTTTCATTTGACTTCACCAATTTGGACTATTTTGTGTATGTCCATTACATGAATTACAAATAAGAAATCAATTTAAATTACAGGTTGTAATGCAACAAAATAGGGAAAATGCCAAGAGGGACGAATACTTTTGCAAGGCACTGTAGCCACCCTTTGATTTGATGACATCTTTGCATACTCTTGGCATTCTGTCAACCAACTTCATGAGTTAGTCACCTGGAATTAATTTCAGTTACTAGGTGTGCTTGTTAAATGTTAATTTGTGGAATTTCTTTCCTTCTTAATGCATTTGAGCCAATCAGTTGTGTTAGGGGTGGTATACAGAAGATAGACCTATTTAGTAAAATAGCAAGTCCATATTATGGCAAAAACAGCTGAAATAAACAAAGAGAAATTACAGTCCATCATTACTTTAAGACATGAAGGTCTGTCAATACGGAACAGTTCAATAACTTTGAAAGTTTCTTCAAGTGCAGTCGCAAAAACCATCATGCTCAATGACGAAATGGGCTCAAATGAGGACCGCCACAGGAATGGAAGACCCAGAGGTGTCTCTGCTACAGAGGATAAGTTCATTAGAGTTACCACCCTCAGAAATTGCAGCCCAAATAAATGCTTCACAGAGTTCAAGTGACAGACACATCTCAACATCAACTGTTCAGAGGAGCCTGCGTGAATCAGGCCTTCGTGGTCTAATTGCTGCAAATAAACCACTACTAA
>NW_027012460.1:0-15000 GCF_036934945.1 Oncorhynchus masou masou
TGAAGTAGTGGAGATGTTGTTTCCTACCTACACCACCTGGGGTTGGCCCGTCAGAAAGTCCGGGACCCAATTGCACAGGGCGGGGTTGAGACCCAGGGCCTCAAGCTTAATGATGAGCTTGACGGATACTATGGTGTTGAATGCTGAGCTGTAGTCAATAAACAGCATTCTTATATAGGTATTCCTCTTGTCCAGATGGGTTAGGGCAGTGTGCAATGTGATGGCGATTGCATCGTCTGTGAATATGTTGGGGCGGTATACAAACTGAAGTGGGTCTAGGGTGGCAGGTAAGGTGGAGGTAATATGATCCTTGACTAGCCTCTCAAAGCACTTCTTGATGACAAAAGTGAGTGCTATGGGGCGATATTAATTTAGTTCAGTTATCTTTGCCCTCTTGGGTGGCCATCTTGAAGAATGTGGGGACAGCAGACTGGGATAGGAAGCGATTGAATATGTCCGTAAAACACACCAGCCAGCTGGCCTGCGCATGCTCTGAGGACACGGCTAGGGATGCCGTCTGGGTCAGCAGCCTTAAGAGGGTTAATACGTTTAAATGTCTTACTCACGTCGGTGGCACTGTATTATCCTCAAAGCATGGCAAAGAAGGTGTTTAGTTTGTCTGGAAGCAAGACGTCGGTGTCCGTGACGTGGCTGGTTTTCTTTTTGTTGCCGTAATTGCCTGTAGACCTTGCCACATACGTATCGTGTCTGAGCCGTTGAATTGTGACTCCACTTTGTCCCTATACTGAAATTCCGCTTGTTTGATTGCGGAGGGAATAACTACACTGTTTATATTCAGTCATATTCTTAGTCATCTTTCCATGGTTGAATGCGGTGGTTCGCTCTTTCAGTTTTGTGCGAATGCCACCATCTATCCACGGTTTCTGGGTAGGTTTTATTAGTCACAGTGGGTACAACATCTCCAATGCACTTCCTTATAAACTCACTCACAGAGTCAGCGTACTCCAGACTGACGGTGGTCTTTCCACCCTGGTCTCAAGGCTGACGGTTGATAAGCCAATATAATAGTAGCTACACAGAAACAATGAACCATTGATGTTCACATTGATGTTCACATTGATGCTCACATAAATAATGAAAGATTTTGGTTTTCACCAATACTTTAGTGTAGTGTAGCCATGATACTAAATCTCTGGGGTCCAGACAGGCACTTATTCTGATGAAGGCTGGCAAATCCAAAATGTCATTGAGTTTTTGTGGCGGTATTCGTAAGTAAGATGATCGTTGGAAAAAACAAATACAGGCTGATCTGTGATCTCTAAGCTCAAAGAGCCGATACAGGCCCATTGACAGAGGACAAAGTTACAGTTGGGAAAAGAAGATCAAAAAGCGCTCCCTTCACATCACTCCAGAAGAATCCCAGGGCCTTTGGCTTAAGAGTAGACTTCTCAGCCATCTATCTGTCAATGACACCATGCATTATTAAAGCTGTTATTGAAATGGCCCAGTGTTGAGCTTACCAACGCAAAGGCATTAGAAGCCTTCTGCTCTCAGACAAGCACAAGCGCCCTCTTTAGTGCAACAGAGGCAGGGTGAGTGACACTCCTTAGGCAGATTTTCCGCTTTAAGAAGCGAATCCCTCTTCGGTCCAATCATTAGGATTTAAATTGTGACAGGCGTTCTCTCGGGTGATTATCGTCCACAGTTGTGTGGTGCTGTCATGATTGTTTGACAGAGACCTGTCAGAAGCTCTAGATTAGAGACTTTGACACGTGAAACGGATCCATCTCTCGATTTTTTGTAAAAAACGTGATTGGTTATATAGGACTTCCTGGTTTCATGGCATCTATTCAACAGAACAGTGCAGCTATCTTTAGACATCCAATCAGCGCTGGCTGGTGAGCTGGTGAACTGGGATTGAGGATCAAGGGGCTGCTTAATGGCAGCCATGAATCCAGGTGCAATGAGGGGTAACCCTGTTATAAACAAGGCTCGCTCCTGTTCTCGGGCTAATGTTGCAACTGACACTTAAGGGCTGATCCCAAACCAGCTTTAGGAGAGGGCTAATCTAGGCCAGACACCAGCGTTGGTGAGCATTCATGTGCAGTGTGCATATAGACTTGACAGTCCCAGAATGTCTCTGATTGACCACTGTGGCTGTATGCTTTTAAACACAGCGGGGAGGAGCTATACGAGGGGTATTCAAATCTGAGCCTGGATGTCTGGGGTACTGATGCTTTTCTGTTCTATCTGATCATTACTTGTACCAACCTGGTGACCTAGGTCTAAATCAGTCCTTTGTTAGATGGGGGAAGAATGAAAATCAGCAGTTGAACTGGCTGTAAGTTTAAGATTTGAATTTGCCTGAACTGAAGTGTCTCCTCTGTCCAATTGGCAATTGTGTCCAAAATCATAAAATTGTGTTGAAAAAATATTTGATTGGTTTGATTGATGGTAGATTGTGAGTTCACCAAAGGGTTGCACTTTTTAATTAGGATTTCATTACTACAAGTGTTATTGAACAAGCTGGAGGAGGATCTAAGAATGATGACATTTCATGATTTAGTTTGAGGACAAACAATTATAAAATCACTTCAAAGGCTAATATAAAAATGTCTTAGTTCTTCTCTTATTGTACATGATATTACCACTAACCGTCTGCTTTAATTTTCACTTCATCATTCAATAAGCCGCTGCACAGATACTCTAAAACTGTTAAGTAAAGGCACTGATAAGTCTAATATTCACACACAGGTATTCCTCCATATTCATCCTTCAGTTCAAACTGCTATTGCGTTTAAATCACCATAGTAAACAGTAGATACTGCATTGGGCCATAGACCATGATTTTGTTTTGTTTTATTCTGACAGATTGTATTTCCTATTTTCTCTGGTTGGAGAAAATGCACACAAGCGTTTCTCTCCTTGCAGGGGATATTTATAATCACAAACATTCATAATGAAATCAAATGGACAGGTAAACTACATTAAAATCTATGGAGCAGGAGCGTATTTTCTCCCAGGATGTGTCTACGTACATAACTGTATGGTTTAGCTTCCTGAGATGTCATCTACCTGACGTCAAATGGTGAAAAGAGAAATCTCCCACTACTCTCCTCCCTCCCTCCTGCTGGCTCGTAGCTCTCTGGCCGAGGATAGTTATGTTTCTGGGCACTCTGGATCCTCTCTTTCAGAAAAGCCAAATTCATCTCTGTTTTCAGTAAGAAGCTTTGAGGTTATTAATTTATGTGCTTAAAAGAGGTATTGATTCAGGTCAGAATATGACTTCCGTTTGGCACACGATCCCCGCTAAAGTTGGATGTAAGGCTGAATATTTTCCCGGTATTTTACAAATATTCAACGCTGAGAATAAATCCCTTTTCTCCTGGGTAACCCTATATTTCCCACCAAAACCAGAAGTGTCATTCAAAAGCATATGAATAGGCCTATGTTTGGATTCGACTATAGCTTTCAAACCTGGCAATGCTACCTGCTCGAATGCATTGAAAACTGTAAAGTTGTAAAGTTTGGTGGTGGAGTAATAATGGTCTGGGGCAGTAATATTTCAGTTCTTTATTTTTTACAAATTAGCAACAAAAAAAATGTAAATACATTTTTGCTTTGTCATTATGGGATTTTGTGTGTAGATTGATGTGATTAAAAACAATTCAATCCATTTTAGAATAAGGCTGTAACGTAACAAAATGTGGACAAATCAAGGGTCTGAATACTTTTCGAATGCACTGCAAAGCAACAGTATTCGGGTGATAGTCTGTTTTAAAACTATGCAGGTGCAATTTTTTTTTAATTATCTTTAAAGTAAATTACACTTCAGTCTTTATAGTACTATAGCATAGGCTTTGCTGCAGCAAATGTAGGCCTACCTGTCACAAGAGAAAAGTTACTATGATGAGATGATAGGTCTACATGCATTATGAACTGCGCTCCATACTGAGATGGGCTGTCTGTCCCCACCCTGAGATGGCCTGTCTGTCCCCACCCTGAGATGGGCTGTCTGTCCCCACCCTGAGATGGCCTGTCTGTCCCCACCCTGAGATGGCCTGTCTGTCCCCACCCTAAGATGGGCTGTCTGTCCCCACCCTGAGATGGCCTGTCAGCCCCCACCCTGAGATGGGCTGTCTGTCCCCACCCTGAGATGGCCTGTCAGCCCCCACCCTGAGATGGCCTGTCTGTCCCCACCCTAAGATGGGCTGTCTGTCATGCCCTGACCTTAGAGAGCCTTTTTTATTTCTCTATTTGGTTAGGTCAGGGTGTGATTAGGGTGGGCATTCTAGGTTTTCTGTTTCTATGTTGGTGTGTTTGATTCCCAATCGGATGCAGCTGTCTATTGTTGTCTCTGATTGGGAATCAGATATAAGTTGTGAGTTTCCTTTTGGGTTTTGTGGGATCTTGTCTTTGTTTGTTGCTTTATGCACGACTAGCTTCACGGTCGGTTTGTGTTCTTTCTTTTTTCCAGGTGTTACGTTTTCAAATAAAGAGAGAATGTACGCCTACCACGCTGCACCTTGGTGCGGTCATTTATCATCCGACGACGAGAGTAACACTGTCTGTCCCCACCCTGATATGGGCTGCCTGTCCCCACCCTGAGATGGGCTGTCTGTCCCCACCCTGAGATGGGCTGTCTGTCCCCACCCTGAGATGGGCTGTCTGTCCCCACCCTGAGATGGACTGTCTGTCCCCACCCTGAGATGGGCTGTCTGTCCCCACCCTGAGATGGGCTGTCTGTCCCCACCCTGAGATGGACTGTCTGTCCCCACCCTGAGATGGACTGTCTGTCCCCACCCTGAGATTTGCTGTCTGTCCCCACCCTGAGATGGGCTGTCTGTCCCCACCCTGAGATGGGCTGCCTGTCCCCACCCTGAGATGGACTGTCTGTCCCCACCCTGAGATGGACTGTCTGTCCCCACCCTGAGATGGGCTGCCTGTCCCCACCCTGAGATGGACTGTCTGTCCCCACCCTGAGATGGGCTGCCTGTCCCCACCCTGAGATGGGCTGTCTGTCCCCACCCTGAGATGGGCTGCCTGTCCCCACCCTGAGATGGATTGTCTGTCCCCACCCTGAGATGGGCTGCCTGTCCCCACCCTGAGATGGATTGTCTGTCCCCACCCTGAGATGGGCTGCCTGTCCCCACACTGAGATGGACTGTCTGTCCCCACACTGAGATGGACTGTCTGTCCCCACCCTGAGATGGGCTGTCAGTCCCCACCCTGAGATGGGCTGTCTGTCCCCACCCTGAGATGGGCCGTCGGCCCCCACCCTGAGATGGGCTGTTGGTCCCCACCCTGAGCGTTGATGATTGCTCATGCAGAGAGCAGAGAAGGGCTGTCGGCCCCCACGCTGAGAGGGGCTGTCGGTCCCCACCCTGAGCGTTGATGATTGCTCATGCAGAGAGCAGAGATGGGCTGCGGTCCCCACCCTGAGATGGGCTGTCGGCCCCCACCCTGAGCGTTGATGATTGCTCATGCAGAGAGCAGAGATGGGCTGTCTGTCCCCACCCTGAGATGGGCTGTCGGTCCCCACCCTGAGATGGGCTGTCGGTCCCCACCCTGCGATGGGCTGTCGGTCCCCACCCTGAGATGGGCTGTCGGTCCCCACCCTGAGATGGGCTGTCGGCCCCCACCCTGAGATGGGCTGTCGGTCCCCACCCTGAGATGGGCTGTCGACCCCCACACTGAGATGGGCTGTCAGTCCCCACCCTGAGCGTTGATGATTGCTCATGCAGAGAGCAGAGATGGGCTGTCGGTCCCCACCCTGAGATGGGCTGTCGGCCCCCACCCTGAGCGTTGATGATTGCTCATGCAGAGAGCAGAGATGGGCTGCGGTCCACACCCTGAGATGGGCTGTCGGTCCCCACCCTGAGTGTTGATGATTGCTCATGCAGAGAGCAGAGATGGGCTGTTGGTCCCCACCCTGAGATGGGCTGTCGGTCCCCACCCTGAGATGGGCTGTCGGCCCCCACCCTGAGATGGGCTGTCGGTCCCCACCCTGAGATGGGCTGTCGACCCCCACCCTGAGATGGGCTGTCAGTCCCCACCCTGAGCGTTGATGATTGCTCATGCAGAGAGCAGAGATGGGCTGTCGGTCCCCACCCTGAGATGGGCTGTCGGCCCCCACCCTGAGCGTTGATGATTGCTCATGCAGAGAGCAGAGATGGGCTGCGGTCCCCACCCTGAGATGGGCTGTCGGTCCCCACCCTGAGTGTTGATGATTGCTCATGCAGAGAGCAGAGATGGGCTGTTGGTCCCCACCCTGAGATGGGCTGTCGGTCCCCACCCTGAGATGGGCTGTCGGTCCCCACCCTGCGATGGGCTGTCGGTCCCCACCCTGAGATGGGCTGTCGGTCCCCACCCTGCGATGGGCTGTCAGTCCCCACCCTGAGATGGGCTGTCGGTCCCCACCCTGAGAGGGGCTGTCGGTCCCCACCCTGAGAGGGGCTGTCGGTCCCCACCCTGAGCGTTGATGATTGCTCATGCAGAGAGCAGAGATGGGCTGTCGGTCCCCACCCTGCGATGGGCTGTCGGTCCCCACCCTGAGATGGGCTGTCGGTCCCCACCCTGAGAGGGGCTGTCGGTCCCCACCCTGAGAGGGGCTGTCGGCCCCCACCCTGAGCGTTGATGATTGCTCATGCAGAGAGCAGAGATGGGCTGCGGTCCACACCCTGAGATGGGCTGTCGGTCCCCACCCTGAGTGTTGATGATTGTTCATGCAGAGAGCAGAGATGGGCTGTTGGTCCCCACCCTGAGATGGGCTGTCGGTCCCCACCCTGAGATGGGCTGTCGGCCCCCACCCTGAGATGGGCTGTCGGTCCCCACCCTGAGATGGGCTGTCGACCCCCACCCTGATATGGGCTGTCAGTCCCCACCCTGAGCGTTGATGATTGCTCATGCAGAGAGCAGAGATGGGCTGTCGGTCCCCACCCTGAGATGGGCTGTCGGCCCCCACCCTGAGCGTTGATGATTGCTCATGCAGAGAGCAGAGATGGGCTGCGGTCCCCACCCTGAGATGGGCTGTCGGTCCCCACCCTGAGTGTTGATGATTGCTCATGCAGAGAGCAGAGATGGGCTGTTGGTCCCCACCCTGACATGGGCTGTCGGTCCCCACCCTGAGATGGGCTGTCGGTCCCCACCCTGCGATGGGCTGTCGGTCCCCACCCAGAGATGGGCTGTCGGTCCCCACCCTGCGATGGGCTGTCGGTCCCCACCCTGAGATGGGCTGTCGGTCCCCACCCTGAGAGGGGCTGTCGGTCCCCACCCTGAGAGGGGCTGTCGGTCCCCACCCTGAGCGTTGATGATTGATCATGCAGAGAGCAGAGAGGCTGTAGAGAAGCCAGATTTAGACATCTCATATAATTGAACAGTTCCATTTCACGTCATGCTGTTCATATAAATAATTTATTATAATTTACTTTTTTTGTAAATTTGTTTCTCACAGTTATTTATGTCGGGAAAAGGGAGTATTTTTGGGAGGTAAATCTCGGTAACCATGTTCCCGCCATTTCACCCTAGTTGGATAGCGTTGACCAGTGTACAGTGACTGAGGCAATTTAGGTCTCTCGCTCAAGGGTACAGAAGCAATTGCTAAACTAAAAAGAACTTGACTGTAAGCAATTACTCTGCAGTTCATCAAAGCCACACTTCATTCCATCAGAAGAATTACCTCATTCTGAACATAGACAAAACAAATTGGAATTCTCTTGGACTTATATGATCTTGGGGCGACTGGTGGAATTAAATATTCCAATATATTTCCTTTAAAACGTCTAAGCTGGACTAAAATGTAACACATCTATAGGTTGTAATGAGTCTTCAGATATCCCCAAGAGGGTTTATTAAAAAAAGCTGTAGGGCATTTTGTAAAAGTAAGAAAGTGTAAATTGTTGCTATGAGCATGCTATTACATCAAAGCAGCCTTGTCCCAGTGTACCAATGGAACACAACCGTGTTCTATGTGTTACCTCAGCAGCTCTAACTGTTCTGACAACAGACACATTTGCCATGTTTTCATTTTCTTGAAAGAACTTTGAAGACGGGAAGCCTTGGGGCTATTTAAACCGAGAAACTGCCTGAGGTGGTGAGGTAGGGTCTGTCTTAACCTGAGGAACCCCCCCCCCCCCCCCAGGTGGAGGAGAAGGCTCGGATTCACTTCACCTCCACACCAATTATCCTGACCTACAGCTGGCCCAGCACCTCTCAATATCCCTCTTTAGTACATGACAGTGTCACCATGAGTTACAGCAGGCCCTGTGTTTACACTGTCACCATGAGTTACAGCAGACCCTGTGTTTACACTGTCACCCTGAGTTACAGCAGGCCCTGTGTTTACACTGTCACCATGAGTTACAGCAGACCCTGTGTTTACACTGTCACCCTGAGTTACAGCAGGCCCTGTGTTTACACTGTCACCATGAGTTACAGCAGACCCTGTGTTTACACTGTCACCATGAGTTACAGCAGACCCTGTGTTTACACTGTCACCATGAGTTACAGCAGGCCCTGTGTTTACACTGTCACCATGAGTTACAGCAGGCACTGTGTTTACACCACCACCATGAGTTACAGTAAGCCATATGTTTACACTGTCACCATGAGTGAAAGCAGGCCCTGTGTTTACACTGTGACCCTGAGTTACAGCAGGCCCTGTGTTTACACTGTCACCATGAGTTACAGCAGGCCCTGTGTTGACACTGTCACCATGAGTTACAGCAGGCCCTGTGTTTACACTGTCACCATGAGTGACAGCAGGCCCTGTGTTTACACTGTCACCATGAGTTACAGCAGGCCCTGTGTTTACACTGTCACCATGAGTTACAGCAGGCCCTGTGTTTACACTGTCACCCTGAGTTACAGCAGACCCTGTGTTTGCACTGTCACCATGAGTTCCAGCAGACCCTGTGTTTACACTGTCACCATGAGTTACAGCAGGCCCTGTGTTTACACTGTCACCCTGAGTTACAGCAGGCCCTGTGTTTACACTGTCACCATGAGTTACAGCAGGCCCTGTGTTTACACTGTCACCATGAGTTACAGCAGGCCCAGTGTTTACACTGTCACCATGAGTTACAGCAGGCCCTGTGTGTACACTGTCACCATGAGTTACAGCAGGCCCTGTGTTTACACCACCACCATGAGTTACAGTAAGCCATATGTTTACACTGTCACCATGAGTGAAAGCAGGCCCTGTGTTTACACTGTGACCCTGAGTTACAGCAGGCCCTGTGTTTACACTGTCACCATGAGTTACAGCAGGCCCTGTGTTGACACTGTCACCCTGAGTTACAGCAGGCCCTGTGTTTACACTGTCACCATGAGTGACAGCAGGCCCTGTGTTTACACTGTCACCATGAGTTACAGCAGGCCCTGTGTTTACACTGTCACCATGAGTTACAGCAGGCCCTGTGTTTACACTGTCACCCTGAGTTACAGCAGACCCTGTGTTTGCACTGTCACCATGAGTTCCAGCAGACCCTGTGTTTACACTGTCACCATGAGTTACAGCAGGCCCTGTGTTTACACTGTCACCATGAGTTACAGCAGGCCCTGTGTTTACACCACCACCATGAGTTACAGCAGACCCTGTGTTTACACTGTCACCATGAGTTACAGCAGACCCTGTGTTTATACCACCACCCTGAGTTACAGCAGGCCCTGTGTTTACACTGTCACCATGAGTTACAGCAGGCCCTGTGTTTACACTGTCACCATGAGTTACAGCAGGCCTTGTGTTTACACTGTCACCATGAGTTACAGCAGGCCCTGTGTTTACACTGTCACCATGAGTTACAGCAGGCCCTGTGTTTACACTGTCACCATGAGCTACAGCAGGCCCTGTGTTTACACTGTCACCATGAGTTCCAGCAGAACCTGTGTTTACACTGTCACCATGAGTTACAGCAGGCCCTGTGTTTACACTGTCACCATGAGTTACAGCAGGCACTGTGTTTACACCACCACCATGAGTTACAGTAAGCCATATGTTTACACTGTCACCATGAGTGAAAGCAGGCCCTGTGTTTACACTGTGACCCTGAGTTACAGCAGGCCCTGTGTTTACACTGTCACCATGAGTTACAGCAGGCCCTGTGTTGACACTGTCACCATGAGTTACAGCAGGCCCTGTGTTTACACTGTCACCATGAGTGACAGCATGCCCTGTGTTTACACTGTCACCCTGAGTTACAGCAGGCCCTGTGTTTACACTGTCACCATGAGTGACAGCAGGCCCTGTGTTTACACTGTCACCATGAGTTACAGCAGGCCCTGTGTTTACACTGTCACCATGAGTTACAGCAGGCCCTGTGTTTACACTGTCACCCTGAGTTACAGCAGACCCTGTGTTTGCACTGTCACCATGAGTTCCAGCAGACCCTGTGTTTACACTGTCACCATGAGTTACAGCAGGCCCTGTGTTTACACTGTCACCCTGAGTTACAGCAGGCCCTGTGTTTACACTGTCACCATGAGTTACAGCAGGCCCTGTGTTTACACTGTCACCATGAGTTACAGCAGGCCCTGTGTTTACACTGTCACCATGAGTTACAGCAGGCCCTGTGTTTACACCACCACCATGAGTTACAGCAGGCCCTGTGTTTACACTGTCACCATGAGTTACAGTATACCATGTGTTTACACTGTCACCATGAGTTACAGCAGGCCCTGTGTTTACACTGTCACCATGAGTTACAGCAGGCCCTGTGTTTACACCACCACCATGAGTTACAGCAGGCCCTGTGTTTACACTGTCACCATGAGTTACAGCAGGCCCTGTGTTTACACTGTCACCATGAGTTACAGCAGGCCCTGTGTTTACACCACCACCATGAGTTACAGCAGGCCCTGTGTTTACACTGTCACCATGAGTTACAGTATACCATGTGTTTACACTGTCACCATGAGTTACAGCAGGCCCTGTGTTTACACTGTCACCATGAGTTACAGCAGGCCCTGTGTTTACACCACCACCATGAGTTACAGCAGGCCCTGTGTTTACACTGTCACCATGAGTTACAGCAGGCCCTGTGTTTACACTGTCACCATGAGTGACAGCATGCCCTGTGTTTACACTGTCACCCTGAGTTACAGCAGGCCCTGTGTTTACACTGTCACCATGAGTGACAGCAGGCCCTGTGTTTACACTGTCACCATGAGTTACAGCAGGCCCTGTGTTTACACTGTCACCATGAGTTACAGCAGGCCCTGTGTTTACACTGTCACCATGAGTTTCAGCAGACCCTGTGTTTACACTGTCACCATGAGTTACAGCAGACCCTGTGTTTACAGCAGGCCCTGTGTTTACACTGTCAGCATGAGTTACAGCAGGCCCTGTGTTTACACTGTCACCATGAGTTACAGCAGGCCCTGTGTTTACACTGTCACCATGAGTTTCAGCAGTCCCTGTGTTTACACTGTCACCATGAGTTACAGCAGACCCCGTGTTTACACATCCACCATGAGTTACAGCAGACCCTGTGTTTACACTGTCACCATGAGTTACAGCAGACCCTGTGTTTACACTGTCACCCTGAGTTACAGCAGGCCCTGTGTTTACACTGTCACCATGAGTTACAGCAGGCCCTGTGTTTACACTGTCACCATGAGTTACAGCAGGCCCTGTGTTTACACCACCACCATGAGTTATACAGCAGGCCCTGTGTTTACACTGTCACCCTGAGTTACAGCAGACCCTGTGTTTACACTGTCACCCTGAGTTACAGCAGACCCTGTGTTTGCACTGTCACCATGAGTTCCAGCAGACCCTGTGTTTACACTGTCACCATGAGTTACAGCAGGCCCTGTGTTTACACTGTCACCATGAGTTACAGCAGGCCCTGTGTTTACACCACCACCATGAGTTACAGCAGACCCTGTGTTTACACTGTCACCATGAGTTACAGCAGACCCTGTGTTTATACCACCACCCTGAGTTACAGCAGGCCCTGTGTTTACACTGTCACCATGAGTTACAGCAGGCCCTGTGTTTACACTGTCACCATGAGTTACAGCAGGCCTTGTGTTTACACTGTCACCATGAGTTACAGCAGGCCCTGTGTTTACACTGTCACCATGAGTGACAGCATGCCCTGTGTTTACACTGTCACCCTGAGTTACAGCAGGCCCTGTGTTTACACTGTCACCATGAGTGACAGCAGGCCCTGTGTTTACACTGTCACCATGAGTTACAGCAGGCCCTGTGTTTACACTGTCACCATGAGTTACAGCAGGCCCTGTGTTTACACTGTCACCCTGAGTTACAGCAGACCCTGTGTTTGCACTGTCACCATGAGTTCCAGCAGACCCTGTGTTTACACTGTCACCATGAGTTACAGCAGGCCCTGTGTTTACACTGTCACCCTGAGTTACAGCAGGCCCTGTGTTTACACTGTCACCATGAGTTACAGCAGGCCCTGTGTTTACACTGTCACCATGAGTTACAGCAGGCCCTGTGTTTACACTGTCACCATGAGTTACAGCAGGCCCTGTGTTTACACCACCACCATGAGTTACAGCAGGCCCTGTGTTTACACTGTCACCATGAGTTACAGTATACCATGTGTTTACACTGTCACCATGAGTTACAGCAGGCCCTGTGTTTACACTGTCACCATGAGTTACAGCAGGCCCTGTGTTTACACCACCACCATGAGTTACAGCAGGCCCTGTGTTTACACTGTCACCATGAGTTACAGCAGGCCCTGTGTTTACACTGTCACCATGAGTTACAGCAGGCCCTGTGTTTACACCACCACCATGAGTTACAGCACTGTCACCATGAGTTACAGTATACCATGTGTTTACACTGTCACCATGAGTTACAGCAGGCCCTGTGTTTACACTGTCACCATGAGTTACAGCAGGCCCTGTGTTTACACCACCACCATGAGTTACAGCAGGCCCTGTGTTTACACTGTCACCATGAGTTACAGCAGGCCCTGTGTTTACACTGTCACCATGAGTGACAGCATGCCCTGTGTTTACACTGTCACCTGAGTTACAGCAGGCCCTGTGTTTACACTGTCACCATGAGTGACAGCAGGCCCTGTGTTTACACTGTCACCATGAGTTACAGCAGGCCCTGTGTTTACACTGTCACCATGAGTTACAGCAGGCCCTGTGTTTACACTGTCACCATGAGTTTCAGCAGACCCTGTGTTTACACTGTCACCATGAGTTACAGCAGACCCTGTGTTTACACCACCACCATGAGTTACAGCAGGCCCTGTGTTTACACTGTCAGCATGAGTTACAGCAGGCCCTGTGTTTACACTGTCACCATGAGTTACAGCAGGCCCTGTGTTTACACTGTCACCATGAGTTACAGCAGACCCTGTGTTTACACCGTCACCATGAGTTACAGCAGACCCCGTGTTTACACCACCACCATGAGTTACAGCAGACCCTGTGTTTACACTGTCACCATGAGTTACAGCAGACCCTGTGTTTACACTGTCACCCTGAGTTACAGCAGGCCCTGTGTTTACACTGTCACCATGAGTTACAGCAGGCCCTGTGTTTACACTGTCACCATGAGTTACAGCAGGCCCTGTGTTTACACCACCACCATGAGTTATACAGCAGGCCCTGTGTTTACACTGTCACCCTGAGTTACAGCAGACCCTGTGTTTACACTGTCACCCTGAGTTACAGCAGACCCTGTGTTTGCACTGTCACCATGAGTTCCAGCAGACCCTGTGTTTACACTGTCACCATGAGTTACAGCAGGCCCTGTGTTTACACTGTCACCATGAGTTACAGCAGGCCCTGTGTTTACACCACCACCATGAGTTACAGCAGACCCTGTGTTTACACTGTCACCATGAGTTACAGCAGACCCTGTGTTTATACCACCACCCTGAGTTACAGCAGGCCCTGTGTTTACACTGTCACCATGAGTTACAGCAGGCCCTGTGTTTACACTGTCACCATGAGTTACAGCAGGCCTTGTGTTTACACTGTCACCATGAGTTACAGCAGGCCCTGTGTTTACACTGTCACCATGAGTTACAGCAGGCCCTGTGTTTACACTGTCACCATGAGCTACAGCAGGCCCTGTGTTTACACTGTCACCATGAGTTCCAGCAGAACCTGTGTTTACACTGTCACCATGAGTTACAGCAGGCCCTGTGTTTACACTGTCACCATGAGTTACAGCAGGCACTGTGTTTACACCACCACCATGAGTTACAGTAAGCCATATGTTTACACTGTCACCATGAGTGAAAGCAGGCCCTGTGTTTACACTGTGACCCTGAGTTACAGCAGGCCCTGTGTTTACACTGTCACCATGAGTTACAGCAGGCCCTGTGTTGACACTGTCACCATGAGTTACAGCAGGCCCTGTGTTTACACTGTCACCATGAGTGACAGCATGCCCTGTGTTTACACTGTCACCCTGAGTTACAGCAGGCCCTGTGTTTACACTGTCACCATGAGTGACAGCAGGCCCTGTGTTTACACTGTCACCATGAGTTACAGCAGGCCCTGTGTTTACACTGTCACCATGAGTTACAGCAGGCCCTGTGTTTACACTGTCACCCTGAGTTACAGCAGACCCTGTGTTTGCACTGTCACCATGAGTTCCAGCAGACCCTGTGTTTACACTGTCACCATGAGTTACAGCAGGCCCTGTGTTTACACTGTCACCCTGAGTTACAGCAGGCCCTGTGTTTACACTGTCACCATGAGTTACAGCAGGCCCTGTGTTTACACTGTCACCATGAGTTACAGCAGGCCCTGTGTTTACACTGTCACCATGAGTTACAGCAGGCCCTGTGTTTACACCACCACCATGAGTTACAGCAGGCCCTGTGTTTACACTGTCACCATGAGTTACAGTATACCATGTGTTTACACTGTCACCATGAGTTACAGCAGGCCCTGTGTTTACACTGTCACCATGAGTTACAGCAGGCCCTGTGTTTACACCACCACCATGAGTTACAGCAGGCCCTGTGTTTACACTGTCACCATGAGTTACAGCAGGCCCTGTGTTTACACTGTCACCATGAGTTACAGCAGGCCCTG
>NW_027012461.1:0-19380 GCF_036934945.1 Oncorhynchus masou masou
CATTTGTACATTGTAAAAACACTGTATATATATATATATATATATATATATATATATATATATATATATATATATATATAATATGACATTTGTAATGTCTTTATTGTTTTGAAGCTTCTGTATGTGTAATGTTTACTGTTAATTTTTTATTGTTTTTTACTTTATATATTCACTTTATATATTATCTACCTCACTTGCTTTGGCAATGTTAACACATGTTTCCCATGCCAATAAAGCCCTTGAATTGAATTGAATTGACAGAGACAGAGAGAGAGACAGAGAGATAGAAAGACAGAGAGACACACAGAGAGAGAGAGAGAGACAGAGAGAGAGAAACAGACAGAAAGACAGAGAGAGAGAGAGAGACAGAGAGAGAGACAGAGAGAGAGAGAAACAGACAGAGAGACAGAGACTGAGAGACAGAGACAGAGACAGAGACAGAGACAGAGACAGAGAGATAGAAAGACAGAGAGAGACAGAGAAACAGAGAGAGAGAAAAACAGACAGAGAGACAGAGAGATAAAAAGACAGAGAGACAGAGACAGAGAGAGAGACAGAGAGAGAGAGAGAACAGACAGAGAGACAGAGAGAGAGAGACAGAGACAGAGACAGAGAGATAAAAAGACAGAGAGGGAGACAGAGAGAGACAGAGATGAGAGAGGGAGACAGAGAGAGAGAAACAGACGGAGAAACAGACAGAGAAACAGACAGAAAGACAGAGAGAGAGAGAGAGAAACAGACAGAGACACAGAAAGACAGAGAGAGAGAGAGAAACAGACAGAGAAACAGACAGAAAGACAGAGAGAGAGAGAGAGAAAGACTGAGAGAGAGAGAGAAACAGACAGAGAAACAGATGGAAAGACAGAGAGAGAGAGAGAGACAGAGAGAGAGAAAGAGACAGCATCGGTCATGACACCCTCTACCCTCTAACTGATCTGTACTGTAGCTCACGCTTACCTCTTTGATGTAGCAGCCTCTTTAACATTATCACTGCCTTCTAACATCTACACATGGCCCACAACACAGCCCAGACGACACTGCTAAACAACATACTGCTGTATTGGTGATGAGTTAGTGTGTGTGTGTGTGTGTGTGTGTGTGTGTGTGTGTGTGTGTGTGTGTGTGTGTGTGCGCGTGTCCACTGATAAACTGACCACTGTGTCCACTGAGAAATCTGTCTTGATACATTATCACTTCTCGTCAGCATACATTAGCGCTATCTGTCATGATACATTATCCCTATCTGTCATGATACATTATCGCTATCTGTCATGATGCATTATCGCTATCTGTCATGATACAGTATCGCTATCTGTCATGATACATTATCGGTATCTGTCATGATACATTATCGCTATCTGTCATGGTACATTACTAACAATCCTATCTGAAACCTGCCAAAACATGGTTGTTCTTCTCCAACCACAACATTAGGAGTTAGACTTGTAAGTTGAGAATGTCTGTGGAGCTGCCAGTAGTCCAGTGTACACCAGCCTTCCCGTTTCCTGCCACCAGGCCAGCTCGCTCTGGGGGACACGGCAGCAGCAACGGCTGCACACTGAACCAATAAAAGTGAAAATGTGTTGAGTAGAAGCCATTTCAGGTCCGGTTACACCCTGTAGACCTCTGCCTTGCTCGGCCATGGAATTCTCCTCTGCTCTGCCGCACGCCAGAGTCCTTCAGAGTACTTGGACCACAATGCACTGCTCAGTGGTCACAGGCTCAGCGGACGCAAGGGGCGACGCCGCGCCTCCACACCCGTCAGAGAGAACAAGGGAGACAGGGAGGCATGGAGAGGAGCAAGGGAGGGATGGAAAGGGGGCAGAGATTTAGGAGGGTGTTGGCTCAGCTTGAGACCTGGCGGTTGGGGTGTTGGGGTGGGGGTGTTGGGCGGGGGCAGCAGAGCAGGCACACTCTATGCTATGGCAGTGAGGGGGAGGGGGTGCAGGTCAATGTGAGTCTGAGACAACGTGACTCCCAGATGTGGGTTTGGGCCTCTGGAGTAATTCCCACCACCCCATACCCACATTAGGCTCAAATGAATGTATTACTTTCTAGAGCTGGGAAGTGTCGATGGGGTCAAACAGTGTGTGTGTGTGTGTGTGTGAGTGTGTGTGTGTGTGTGTGTGTGTGTGTGTGTGTGTGTGTGTGTGTACACCGCCTAGGGGTCCAGGGTTCCAGGGCCTGTTATAATGCAGCCTCATGGCTACAGAGGGATGCTGGAATGGGGGGGGGTGATGGGAAGAGGGAGGGGGCAGCAGGTTGAGCATGGAGGATATTACTGAGCGAGAAAGAGGGGGAGGAAGAGTGGGGAGGAAGGGAGGGAGGGGGAGGATGCAGAGGGGCATATTTCACAGGAGGACCCTGCAGAGAGCTGTGTACCCACATTGTTATGAGTGCACAGATCTATGCCTGTAAAAATACCAGCGCTCCACTCAGCAGCCCAGCACAAAGGAGGGCCCCTCGCTTTGTTACCCTCTCTGAAAACGCCAAATGACATCAGCCCCCCTCCTCTTCTCTTCTTCTCTTCTGGTCTTCCATCTCTTAAGTTCTGTTCTTACTTCTCACTTTCTGTCTCTCTCCTCACTTTCTCCGCCTCCCGAACTGTGTAGTAATGGTGCTGTAATTCCTCTGTCCGTGTCAGAGTGCTGGGAGGCTGTGCTGCAGCCAGATGAAGCTGGGAGTCGACTAACGTTTCACAACATGTAATTAAGGCCTAAGTAGCGAGGTCACTGCAGCATGGCCTGGTGGCTCACCCCCATCACCCCTCTCTCTCCCTCTCTCACTCCCTCCAAGGCCCAGCCCAATATCAGTGTCTGTCTGTCTCTGCTCTCTGTCTCTCTCTCTCACACACTTTCTTTCCTATTCTCTCTCTCTCTCTCTCTCTCTCACACTTTCTTTCCTATTCTCTCCCTCCCTCTCTTTCTCTCTTCTTCTATACCACCCTCCTCCCTCTTTTCTCCCCTCTCTCCCAAATGAGGCACTGCAGCTCCAGCTGTTTCAAATATCCACACCATCTCATTTAGATAAAGCCGGGGCCCAGAAAGCATGGAGATGATGTGGCGGCCTTTATAGAAACTTAATGTAATTGTAGTTTCTCCTCTTATAAATGGTTAATTGAAATGCCGGAGGGTAGCCCGGCTTGAAGGTCCATAAAAATCTCAGAATAGAAGTTTATAGGGGTTGTCTATGTACATAATTAAATCCTTCAGGCGCTTTTAAAAATCTGTAAAATAAATGGTTATGCAAGAATAGCCTGCTGCGAGTAGAGGGAGATAGGAGAGAGAGAGGGAGAGAGAGGGAGAGAGAGAGGACCCGGGTGAGTGCTGCTGGGCGGTGAGTCGGGTAGGGCCAGTTGCTGGGCCTCGATGGCTCTCTCCGGACAAGAATGAGAAAGCCATTAGAACAGTGAGAGGATTGCAAGCAGCACACAAATCACTGGCCTTACTGACACCTCTGGGACGCCTTCACGGTGGCTGACAAGACCAATACACTGCTGCTGCATTCTGCTGCCTCCCCTGAAAACACACACACAAGGAGGAGGGAAAGAAAAGAGCTCCATTGACATTTTTGAGTGAGGAAAAAAGGAAGAATGAGGGAGAGGAGAAGACGATGTAGAGAAAGGAGAAAGGAAGGAAGGCAAGGTTTCTTCTTCTCCTCCTATTTTTATTATCCTTCTCCTTCTTCTTCTTCTTTTTCTTCTTCTCCTTCTTCTTCTCCTTCTCCTTCTACTCCTTCTCCTTCTACTCCTTCTTCTTCTTTTTCTTCTTCTCCTTCTCCCTTTTCTTTTTCTTCTTCTCCTTCTTCTTCTTCTTCTCCTTCTCCTTCTTCTTATTTTTCTTCTTTTCCTCCTCCTTCTTCTTCTTCTCCTTCTCCTTCTTCGTCTCCTTCTTCTGCCTTCTTTTCTCCTACTTCTCCTTTCTTCTCCTTCTCCTTCTCCTTCTCCTTCTCCTTCTTCTTCTCCTTCTTCTTCCTTTTCTTCCTCTTCATCTTCTCCTTCTTCTTCTTCTTCTTCCTTTTCTTTCTTCTTCTCCTTTTCTTCCTTTTCTTCCTCTTCATCTTCTTCTTCTTCTTCTTCTTCCTTCTTCTTCTTCCTTTTCTTCCTCTTCATCTCCTTCTCTTCTTCTTCCTCTTCTTCTTCTTCTTCTTCCTTTTCTTCCTCTTCCTCTTCTCCTTCTTCTTCTTCTTCTTCTTCTTCTTCTTCTTCTTCTTCTTCTCCTTGTGACCTTGCTGTTGTTAAATTGTTTTCCTCTTTTTCTTCTCAATGGAAATGTGTGTGTTTCTGGATCACTGTGATCCTAGGGGTTAATTGCTTGAAACGGTCTGTGCTACACTGGCTGTGGGGTGCGGGAATGGGGGGGGACCAGCAACAACAGTGTTGTGGGGCGAAAGGAGGTCTGAGAATCATGAATCTGTGTATGTGCGTGTGTGTGCGTATGTGTGTGTGTGTCGTGTGTATGCTCTTGCATGCGTCTGCGGGCCTATATATTTATCAATATATGCATGTCAGCCAACAACATCTACGTGTGTCTACTTCTATGTGATGTCTATATCTCTTTGAGTTGCTCAGTAACCTCTGTCTGTTTCTGTGTGTGAAGGAGAGAAAAGAGAGAGAGAGAGAGAGAGAGAGAGAGAGAGAGAGAGAGAGGAGAGTGTTGGACAGAGACAGACAGAGAGAGGGTAGTTCTGCTGGCTGATGATAAATGATAGCGCTAGCAGCAGATAACCCTCCAGGAGGCTCCAGAGATCAGCAGGGCCAAATTCTGGAACTCCCTACTGACCGGGGCCCAACACTGGCAGCTCTGTCTGTTTGTTTTCTCTGCTGGCTCTATGGCTCTCTCCCTCTGGTCAGCCTCCGTGATAGAGGAGCAGCCCTCTCAACCTCACCGTGGGCAGCACACCGACGCACCGCTCCCGGCGCCAGCCAGTCGCAGGAGCCCCCCTCCATGGGAGGTTTGGGGAGGATATGGGGGAGGAGGACATTTTTCATCCAGTGTGCCGTAAAGGAAAGAGAAGGCCTAGTACCTGTTATCAGCACCGTGTGTGTGTCTGTTGCCAGCCCCCACCCCCCTCATACATTAGGGGCTCTTTGTTCGGGGAGGTGCTTCTGGGGTGTGCGGGTGTGTGTGTGTGGGGGGGGGGGTGCAGCACAGTAGCCTGCAGGCCTGGGAGAGAAATGACACCCTCCCTTGTTAAATCATCGCGTTCCTGAATGCTTAAAGACATCTTGTGGAGGAATGAGAGAGGAGGAGTGTGGAGCGGGGACAAGGGGGAGAGGGGTGTAAGGGGGGGGGGGGGTGGCTGCTGCTTTTACGGCCAGGCGGCAGCGCTGGGCTCTGTTTAATATGAAGTAAAGAACAGATCCAACTGCATCATTAACTCTCAATTATATCCATGAGGCCGGGCCGGGCCGGGCCTGGGCTGGGGGAGAGAGTGGGGCCGGGCTGGGCTAGGCTGGGGGAGGGAGGGGCCGGGCTGGGCTGGGCTGGGGGAGGGAGGGGCCGGGCTGGGGGATGAGGGAGGGGGAGGGGCCGGGCTAGACTGGAGGGAGGGAGGCTGGGGGGGGGCACACACACTCCAGAGTGCTTGGTGATGGAGTGCATGGCGTCTGGGTTTGTGTTAAATCCAGGCTGAATGGTGGCGGGTGTTTGAGAACACATTAAAGTCTGCCTTACTGGGCTTAAATATTGGTTCATATGTTCTGCTGCTGAGTATGGTGTAAAACGGACTCAAAGCAGAGTCTCTGATATTAAGCAATAACTCCACCTTATGATATCTGCACACCCCAGGAAGCGGTGTACAGTGAGGCCGTGTTGGCACAGTGTAGAGGGTACTGTTCAGTACAGCCACGCTTTATTTATTCCACAATTGCACCAGTGTAGTTACATCATAGACCACCATCATAGACTAGATGGTGTAGATTATAGTATATCATCATATAATTACAATATTTTACATCCTGATTGTATTTTGTATTTTTATTGAACAAACATTAGACATGAACCGATCCAATAGAATCCCAGTAAAAACAATAGAATCTGAAGTAGAAGACTGCAGTAGTGGGAAGTGCTGAGTGTATATAGTGACAGTGCTGAATAAACCAGAATGGATTTCCCACATGCCATAAAGCAAAACATAAAAGGAGGAAACACAGCTGTAACCTGTTAGGGTCATTTTTACGTAATAAATGTATCTATTAAAGGGGAAAGTAAATTATGTTTCCTTAGAGTGCTGCCAATTTAAAATCAAAAGAAATGCTCTCTCTCTTTTCTCTTTCTTTCTTTCTCACTCGCTCTCTCTCTCTCTTTTCTCTCTCTCCCATGTGCTCTCTCTCCATCTCTTGCTCCTCTCTCTCTTTCTCCCTCCCTCTCTCCCCCCACCGCTCTCTCACCCTCCCTCACCCTTCCTCCCTTCCTCTCTCCCTCCCTATCCCTCCCTCCTCCCTCTCTCTCTCTCTCTCTCTCTCTCTCTCTCTCTCTCTCTCACTCTCCTCTCTCTCTCTCTCTCTCTCTCTCTCTCTCTCTCGTTCTCTCTCCTGCAGAAGAGTAAATGCAATAAAGTTGTTAAACTGTGCCTAGCTGCTCCAGATGCAACCATTGCCCATATGGGACTGAGCTGTGTGTGGTTTTATAGACAACTTTTCCACTTTACTATAAACTCAATGACAACATGTCCAGAGACACAGACAGAGCTCACTCTCCACTTTATTAGCCAGAGCACTGAAGGCCTCTGTTTGGTTTTGATTACAATTAGAGTCACTCTGCAGTTCGAGGGCTATTGGCACTCTTTATGGTGCTTAGATGGATGGATGGATGGATGGATGGATGGATGGATGGATGGATGGATGAGTGGATGGTTGGGTGGATGGATTGATGAGTGGAGGGTTGGATGGATTGATGAGTGGAGGGTTGGGTGGATGGATGGATGGATGGATGGATGAGTGGATGGTTGGGTGGAGAGATGGATGGATGAGTACATGGTTGGGTGGATGGATGGATGGATGGTTGGGTGGATGGATGAGTGGATGGTTGGGTGGATGGATGGATGAATGAATGAGTGAATGGTTGGGTGGATAAAGGGATGGACAGGCGGACAGACAGGCAGACAGGCAGACAGACAGACAGACAGACAGACAGACAGATAGATAGATAGATAGATAGATAGATAGATAGATAGATAGACCACAGACAAACATATATATATATATATATATATATATATATATATATATATATATATATATACTGTACGTCCATATGCTTTATCCATAGTATTTATTGTGTTTTATATCCATACCTCCTAATTTAGCCAATGATAGATCTTGACAAAACAAAGTCAATGGGAACCGTTCAATTTAAAGCTGCCATGCAGCGTCTTGGGATGCCACAATGACAGTCTTGTTTTATGGGATCTCTTTGAGGACATTCACATCGGGACTGGCTCCGTGTCAGTGTTTTGGGTTAGAGGGAGTTCTTTTGGCACCCAGAGAAGACCTTGGACCTGACCCACGCTCGGGCAGTGCCATGCAAGGAGAGGGGTGAAGAGGCGGCCCTGGGCTTGAGGCTTGGCACCGCCCGGCTTGGCTTGGCACTGCTCAGCTCAGCTCGGTATTTCCATCGATGCTGAGTTGAAATGAATGGAAGCGTTGCGTCTATTGCCTCTAATTCAGCCATGTGCCATGTTAGTGAGTGGCTGGTTACAGTGAAGAGGCTACTGTAGGAGAAATACTCCGAGTTCATCTGTAGAGAGAGAGAGAGACTGGCTAAAGATAGCTGAGATGCCTCATTCCTTGTTTAACTCTAGATGTAATAATGTCTAGAGTGTAAGATGGGGCGTTATTTGCACTGTTGCACATGGTGTTAAGCACATTTTCACTGTACACTGACAAGGTCTCATTCATTTCAAACACAGCCGCACAGCCTCATTCACACACTGTAATACAGTACAAAAGACATAATCTCATTTCCACCCTGTCCAGAGCCACAGACAGACACACACACAGCGTCTTTTGTCCCCACATTGTCTAGATGATCCGATATATAGGGGCTCTGTATCTCATCCTTCCCTGTGAAGAGGCTTCCTGCTGGGCCGGGCTGTGAGGCTGGCCTGGGTGAAAGGCCCTCCCAGGCTTCCAGGGTTAGGCCTTTTGAACCTCTGTTTGTACCCGGGGTTTAATGGTGTGCGGAGCTCTGTTGTTCCGCGTCGCTCCCCCTCTTTGACGAGCCCCGGGGGGCCTATCCTTTACTTCACTTTTGGGCCCCTCCAACGACAACCTTGTGCCCCCGAGACGAGGGCCTCCTACGGGCGCTGTCCTTGCACAGGGGCACGGTGAGGAGGGGGAGAGGAGGGGGATTAGATGATACTGGGTTTGTATGTCTGTATGTGTGTGTGTGTGCGTGCGTGCGTGCGTGTGTGTGTGTATGCACGCGTCCATCTGCGTATGTGTGTCTTGTGTTGCTTTGTTACCATGCAAAAAAGGGGAGACAGAGGGGTGCATCAATGGAGGATTAGCTAGGTTTATAGTCTCCCAATTATCTTCTGTTGCAATCAAGGGCGACCGGGCAAACATTCCTATATTATTCCAATACTCACCCTGGGCCATTAGCTCATTAACCTGTGCCTCCCCAGGGCAGCCCAGCCACTAGGGACCAGAGTCAAGGAGAGAGGGGAGAGATAATCACCCCAGGGTTAGATGACCCTCAGCCAGGGCACGGCTAGAGGTTTCAGAGGGACCTGGGGCTCCTGGGAAAGTGGTCTGAGTTCCTGTGGTGTAGCTGCAGGTTAGAGTCTGGGTATTTACAGGGGCTCGGGGTGTTTGGATTGGTGATTTAGGATGTTCAAGGGTTCACAGGTCACAATTACCCACCGAGCCCTGAGTCAGCCTGGGATCGCCTTTTCTCCCCTGTGATGCCAGCCTAGCTCTCACACATACTTTCACATGTATACACACAAACAAGTACACAGACACACACACCCCAGCGGCCCTCAGGAGTGGGTCTTTCCCCCTGTGTAACCGCGGCGGGCCAGGCTTTACGGTAAGGGGCTGGAGAGGCTGAAAAGACGTGTGTCTTTGAGAGAACTCTGACTCCCCAGCTTCCTTCATGAATAACATTAATTGATTACCACTTCGGGAGGTCGCCAAACCCAAATATTTGCCCCTGGCCATATTTAATATTTATGATGACAAAAGCAAATATTGCCGGGTGGATTGAGGACACAGAGAGGTCAAGCACTGAGCTTGGCCTGGAAAAAGCGGGATAGGGAGAGAGAGAGAGAGAGAGAGAGAGAGGGGGGAGAGAGGTTTTGGGGTGTGAGGGGAGGCCTTACGGGGGGAGGCCCCTCTCCTGAGAGAGCCAGTCCACACCACAGACTCATGTCCCTCCACTCTGTTTGCTCTGAAATACACATGCAAATTTGACACGCTTCAGCAAACAATTGACATGAAGGTGTGTATTATGGATTCATGAGCATTATCTGAATGAAGCCTCAGAGGGAAAGCCCTGGTAAGAAATGTGTGTGTGAGGACTTGTGTGGGTTTAAAGGGAGAAAGTGTGTGTGTGTGAGGACTTGTGGGTTTAAAGGGAGAAAGTGTGTGTGTGTGTGTGTGTGTGTGGTGTTTGTGTGGGTTTAAAGGGAGAAAGTGTGTGTGTGTGTGTGTGTGTGTGTGTGTGTGTGTGGGTTTGTGGAGTGTGTGTGTGTGTGTGTGTGTGTGTGTGTGTGTGTGTGTGTGTGTTTGTGAGAACTTGTGGGTTTAAGGGAGAAAGTGTGTGTGTGTGTGTGTGTGTGTGTGTGTGTGTGTGTGTGTGTGTGTGTGTGTGTGTGTGTGTGTGTGTGTGTGTGAGGACTTGTGTGGGTTTAAAGGAGAAAGTGTGTGTGTGTGTGTGTGTGTGTGTGTGTGTGTGTGTGTGTGTGTGTGCGTGTGCGTGCGTGCGTGCGTGCGTGCGTGCGTGTGTGTGTGTGAGGACTTGTGCGTGTGTATCTGCTTACAGGTTTATGGGGGAAAGTATGTGTGGGTGTGTGTGTGGTGATCCATTAAGAGGGACAGTTTTATGGGCAGGTCTCAGATCTGGATTAGCTAAAATGAGATCCCGTTTCCTTCAGGCTGGGCTAACTCACCACTGATTCCGGTTCAGGAGACCCATGACTAAAGGCTCTATACCTAATACCCTTTGAGCTGCTGTGAGATAGAGTCTGTCTTAAATTGTCCTATCACATTACCTCACCAGCTCTTCTACTCTCAGGTTGTGCTTCATGTTAGCGTTTGGAAACCTGCTACGTGCTTCTGAGCCATATGTAAGCAGTGTGGTGGTGAAAGTAGTCAGGCCCCACGCGCACACACGTGAGCACGCACGCACACACACACTCGTACAACCTTGCCGTGACCTTTGAGACGCAAACCAAAGCATCTCTCACCTGTCACCTCTTCACCTCCTCGTGCTATCTTTCCACATTTCTGTCTTTCTTTCATCCTTTCTTTCTTCACTTCGTTTCGCCCTCTATCTGTCTTTTCAGCCCAGATAAGTCATTGTGCAAGTCTTGTGGAATGTACACAGGCCACGTATCTAGAAGGCTCTGCTATTGTTCTGTTTGTGACACAGCACACCTCTCTTTCTTCCCCTCTCCCTTCTCTCTCTTGGATGTGAGCGACAGAGGAAAGCTGTCATGGCAGAGTGATAAACAGCCTCTCGGAGAGGAGGAGAGATGGCGGTAGGAAGAAAAGAGATCAAATCCTGAGACAATATTTGATGATGATTCATCGTAGTTCACACCACTGAAGAGAGATATGGACTAGTGACCTAGTCAAAGGGGAGAGCAGGTGTGACTGTGTGCTGATATGGAGAGAGAGAGAGAGAGAGAGAGAGAGATCCTTAATTTGCCTAATGGCATGTCTCAATGGTATCCATATTAGGAAGTTGTAGATGTCGGACAAAACTCCTCAGTTGTCACTATTGAGTTTCCATAGAAGATGTGATTAGTGACGTTTTACTTATTATTTAACTTAAATTCCCATTATTAACAACGAACGCAACAGACAGAAAACATATCCCCACATTTTCAAAGCCTCAGTGCACTCAAGTTATCCATTAAAGCCCAGGATGATAGGTGGAACAGAATGACTCATTTGGGTTCGGCCAATTAGAATGTCCCTGAGGTGTATATCCCAGCCCTGGGGACCAATGACAGAGAGTGATGAAGAGAGAGCCGGAGACAGACACACAGAGCCCTATTGGGCCCCCAGAGGACTCATCATATTAAAACCATTCTTATGTTGGCAGATAGATGGATGGAGAATATTTTACATGGAGAATACCCATGGAGTGGGGGAAGAGAGAGAGAGAGATGGATGGATAAGGAAAGTTTGAGAAAGAAAGATGTTTTGGGACCATGTTTTGAGTGGTACATGTTGAGTACTGAGGGAGAGGGGCAGTGAGATGGAGAGAATAGACAGAGGGAAGTGGGGAGACAGAGAGGCATGAATATATTCTGGAAAGTTCCAGAAAGAGAAACACTATTTGTCTTTCGAGTTTAGAGGTATGGTTTAAGGCAATATATTTAATGGATTCAGGGAAAAGCAAGAGTCTGTCTGACGGGGTGGCAATGATGATGACTTCACTCCCTGGCAGCTGGCAGCAAAGTAGCATTTAAGCACTCCCCTTTTTCTATTGTTGCCTCTGCGTCAGATGCCATTGAAAGAGAGTGGAGAGGAGAAACAGAGAGAAAGAGAGAGGGGGTGAGAGTGAGAGAAAAAAGACGGGAGAGAGCAAAGGTGAGCGCTAGTGTGAAGGTGCAGAGCAGCGTGATGCGATCCGAGATAGCAGCTGAGTGAGTGAGCGCTGTGGGGAAGGGGGGGAGTTGGAGAGTTCACTAAAACTCTCTCTAATCGCTCAATGAGTCCATGAAATACGCTCTGCTCCTCCCGCCCCCCTCCTCCCCATTCATACTTTCTGGAGACGATGAGAGGGAGGGAGGGAGGGAGGAAGTTGTGGTTTTTGGTGTTTTGAATCATTTTTCAGTTGCCGCACACCTGTAGGGTGTAAGAGGGTAGGACATCCATTTAACAATGTAACCTTATCTCCTGCTTTGTCAGTCCCTCTTTTCTTCTGCAGTGGATATGAACAAATTGTTCATTGTTCAGGCAGCAGGGCTGACGGGCTGAGGGGTTAGAGGAGAAAGGAAGCAGGGTAGTGGGCCTCTGCTCTGGCTTGGCAGTAGCCTGCCACAGAGATCAGGAGGGATTCCATGTGGAAGATTCTGTCCTTCTCACGGACACACCGTTAATGAAGAATGCACCTTTTGTTAGATGGGCAGATGTGTTCACACACACACACACACACACACACACACACACACACACACACACACACTGGCCTTGTTTCAACCATTCCCACCACAAGCTCTCCTCATCTCATGCCTCAAGTGTTAGGCCAATGTGTGTGTGTGTGTGTGTGTGTGTGTGTGTGTGTGTGTGTGTGTGTGTGTGTGTGTGTGTGTGTGTGTGTGTGTGTGTGTGTGTGTGTGTGTGTGTGTGTGTGTGTGTGTGTGTGTGTGTGCGTGAACATGTGATTTGTCAATTCATTTGTAATATTCTTTGTGAGTGTATGTAATATTTCCTCTCTATCGATGGTGGGTATTTATTCTATCATGTCTGTGTTCACAGTGTGGTCTCAGTATGTTACTGGCTCTGTTTGTAATATGGTGTCAATTGCATTGTAGAATTGATTTGTGTGTGTTGTATTGTCCTGGGTCTTCCTCTGGGTCAGTTCATGTGCATTTGGTCTGTTTTCTCTAGATAATAGTCTTTTAGAATGTAGCACTATCTGTCTGTGTGTGATGTCTGTGCCTATATCGTTTGTCAGCACTCCCTCTCCTCCCCACCCTCTCCTCCCCACCCCCTCTCCCCTCCTTTTCCTCTCTTCTCTGTCATGCAGATGGGGCTAAATTAGCTGGTGAGAATATCAGAACAGACAGATAGCCATGTCACTGACGCGTCCCAATAGAAAATACTTCTGCTTCCAATTATAGCCACAGAGTGATGATAAACTGTTGTGAGTGGAGGACAATAGTACACAGGCTGGGCTGGGCACCTACCCTGGTGGGGGGAGAGGAGAGGGGTGGGGAGGGGGGTCAAGCAGGAAACAATGAGCTGTCCAGGGAAGAGTCCCACCACTGAATGAGAGAGAGGTTCTGTGGGATGAGTCACAGGGGAGATTGAGTGTATTTGATATTTTTAACATCCTCTTCTCAGAGGATGTTGAACCATTGTCTGGGGCAGACATAGGGAGTGGACACTACTGGGAAACTACACCGTTTCTAGCGGAAACATTTGCTGCTACCGTTGCTTCTCCAACTACAACAGTTCGCCCACTACTGCAGCGTTCACGCCATGGTGACCCAAACATGCAGCTAACCGGTGATCCAGTGTGTTTTCTATGGACATGCTCGAAGGGCACAGTCAGAGCGCCTCCAAACCAAACCCCAGCCTTGCCAGCGAGTGTGTGTGTGTGTGTGTGTGTGTGTGTGTGTGTGTGTGTGTGTGTGTGTGTGTGTGTGTGTGTGTGTGTGTGTGTGTGTGTGTGTGTGTGTGCGTGCGTGCGTGCGTGCGTGCGTGCGTGCGTGTGTGTGTGCGTGTGTGTGCGTGCGTGTGTGCGCGTGTGTGTGTGTGTGTGTGTGTGGTTTGGTTTGGTGTTTCTATCCTTGTGGGGACCAGAAGTCCTCACAAGGATAGTAAAACAAGGGAAATTCTGACATGTGGGGAGATTTTTAGGTTTAGGGGTTAGTTTTAGAATTAGGGATAGGGTTTAGGGTTTAGGGTTTTGGGGCTTAAGGTTAGTGTTAAGGTTAGTGTTTAGGTTTAGGGGTTAGTTTTAGAATTAGGGATAGGGTTTAGGGTTAGGGTTTAGGGATAGGGTTTAGGGTTAGGGTTAGGGGTTAGTTTTAGAATTAGGGATAGGGTTTAGGGTTAGGGTTTAGGGTTAGGGTTTAGGGATAGGGTTTAGGGTTAGGGTTTTTGGAATTAGGGATAGGGTTTAGGTTTAGGGTTTAGGGTTAGGGTTAGGTTTAGGGGTTAGTTTTAGAATTAGGGATAGGGTTTAGGGTTAGGTTTTTGGGCTTAAGGTTAGGTTTTAGGGTTAGGGTTTAGGGGTTTAGGGTTAGGGTTAGGGTAGTTTTAGAATTAGGGATAGGGTTTAGGGTTAGGGTTGGGTTAAGGTTAGGGGGTTAGTGTTTTAGGGGTTAGTTTTAGAATTAGGGATAGGGTTTAGGGTTAGGGTTAGGGTTAAGGTTAGTGTTAGGTTTAGGGGTTAGTTTTAGAATTAGGGATAGGGTTTAGGGTTAGGGTTTTTAGGGTTAGGGTTAAGGTTAGTGTTAGGTTAGGGTTAGTTTTAGAATTAGGATAGGTTTAGGGTTAGGGTTTTTAAGGTTAGGGTTAAGGTTAGTGTTAGGTTTAGGGTTAGTTTTAGAATTAGGGATGGGTTTAGGGTTAGGTTTAGGGTTAAGGTTAGTTGTTAGTGTTAGGGTTAGGGGTTAGTTTTAGAATTAGGGATAGGGTTTAGGGTTAAGGTTTTGGGCTTAAGGGTTAAGGTTAGTGTTAGGTTTAGGGGTTAGTTTTAGAATTAGGGATAGGGTTTAGGGCTTAGGGTTAGGTTAGGGTTAGGTTTAGGGTTAGTTTTAGAATTAGGGATAGGGTTTAGGTTAGGGTTTTGGGTTATGGTTTTTGGGCTTAAGGTTAGGGTTAAGGTTAGTGTTAGGTTTAGGGGTTAGTTTTAGAATTAGGGATAGGGTTAGGGTTTAGGGTTATGGTTTTTGGGCTTAAGGTTAGGGTTAAGGTTAGTGTTAGGTTTAGGGGTTAGTTTTAGAATTAGGGATAGGGTTTTGGGTTATGGTTTTTGGGGCTTAAGGTTAGGGTTAAGGTTAGTGTTAGGTTTAGGGGTTAGTTTTAGAATTAGGGATAGGGTTTAGGTTAAGGTTTTGGGCTTAAGGTTAGGTTAAAGGTTAGTGTTAGGTTTAGGGGGTTAGTTTTAGAATTAGGGATAGGTTTTGGGTTAGGTTTTAGGGTTAGGTTAGGGTTAGGTTAGTGTTAGGTTTAGGGGTTAGTTTTAGAATTAGGGATAGGGTTTAGGGTTAGGGTTTTTGGGTTATGGTTTTTGGGCTTAAGGTTAGGGTTAGGTTAGTGTTAGGTTTAGGGTTAGTTTTAGAATTAGGGATAGGGTTTAGGTTAGGGGTTAGTTTTAGAATTTGGGTTTATGGTTTTTGGGCTTAAGGTTAGGGTTAAGGTTAGTGTTAGGTTTAGGGGTTAGTTTTAGAATTAGGGATAGGGTTTAGGGTTAGGGTTTTTGGGCTTAAGGTTAGGGTTAAGGTTAGTGTTAGGTTTAGGGGTTAGTTTTAGAATTAGGGAGGGTTTAGGGTTAAGGTTTTGGGCTTAAGGTTAGGGTTAAGGTTAGTGTTAGGGTTAGGGGTTAGTTTTAGAATTAGGGATAGGTTTAGGGTTAAGGTTTTTGGGCTTAAGGTTAGTGTTAGGTTTAGGGGTTAGTTTTAGAATTAGGGTTAGGGTTTGGGTTATGGTTTTTGGGCTTAAGGTTAGGGTTAAGGTTAGTGTTAGGTTTAGGGTTAGTTTTAGAATTAGGGATAGGGTTTAGGGTTAGGTTTTTGGGCTTAAAGGTTAGGTTAAGGTTAGTGTTAGGGTTAGGGGTTAGTTTTAGAATTAGGGATAGGGTTTAGGGTTAGGGTTTTTGGGCTTAGGTTAGGGGTTAGTGTTAGGTTTAGGGTTAGTTTTAGAATTAGGGATAGGTTTAGGGTTAGGTTTTTGGGCTTAAGGTTAGGTTAAGGTTATGTTAGGGTTAGGTTAGTTTTAGAATTAGGGATAGGGTTTAGGGTTAAGGTTTTTGGGCTTAAGGGTTAAGGTTAGTGTCAGGTTTAGGGGTTAGTTTTAGAATTAGGGTTAGGGTTTTGGGTTATGGTTTTTGGGGCTTAAGGTTAGGGTTAAGGTTAGTGTTAGGTTTAGGGGTTAGTTTTAGAATTAGGGATAGGGTTTAGGGTTAGGGTTTTGGGTTATGGTTTTTGGGCTTAAGGTTAGGGTTAAGGTTAGTGTTAGGTTTAGGGGTTAGTTTTAGAATTAGGGATAGGGTTTAGGGTTAGGGTTTTGTTATGGCTTAAGGTTAGGGTTAAGGTTAGTGTTAGGTTTAGGGGTTAGTTTTAGAATTAGGGATAGGGTTTAGGGTTAGGGTTTTTGGGCTTAGGTTAGGGTTAAGGTTAGTGTTAGGTTTAGGGGTTAGTTTTAGAATTAGGGATAGGGTTTAGGGTTAAGGTTTTTGGGCTTAAGGTTAGGGTTAAGGTTAGTGTTAGGTTTAGGGGTTATTTTAGAATTAGGGATAGGTTTAGGGTTAGGTTTTTGGGCTTAAGGTTAGGTTAAGGTTATGTTAGGTTTGGGGTTAGTTTTAGAATTAGGGATAGGTTTAGGGTTAGGGTTTTTGGGCTTAAGGTTAGGTTAAGGTTAGTGTTAGGGTTAGGGGTTAGTTTTAGAATTAGGGATAGGGTTTAGGGTTAGGGTTTTTGGGCTTAAGGTTAGGTTAAGGTTAGTGTTAGGTTTAGGGTTAGTTTTAGAATTAGGGATAGGGTTTAGGGTTAAGGTTTTTGGGCTTAAGGTTAGGGTTAAGGTTAGTGTTAGGGTTAGGGTTAGTTTTAGAATTAGGATAGGGTTTAGGGTTAGGGTTTTTGGGCTTAGGGTTAGGGTTAAGGTTGTGTTAGGTTTAGGGGTTAGTTTTAGAATTAGGATAGGGTTTAGGGTTAGGTTTTTGGGCTTAAGGTTAGGTTAAGGTTAGTGTTAGGTTTAGGGGTTAGTTTTAGAATTAGGATAGGGTTTAGGGTTAGGGTTTTTGGGCTTAAGGTTAGGGTTAAGGTTAGTGTTAGGTTTAGGGTTAGTTTTAGAATTAGGGATAGGGTTTAGGGTAAAATAGTATTTTGAATGGGAATAATTGTTTGGGTCCCCACAAGGATAGTAAAACAAACATGTGTGTGATCACATCAGCCAAATAACAGGGCTGGCCCCGCTTGTGGGCCCCCACTGTCAGCACTGTGATCGATGGCTCCGCTTTTGACTGCCTTCCCAGATTGGTCAGTGGTGAAGAGAGGAGCAAATATAGACCCTGTAAAAAAAGACAGAGGGGTCATCCCATCCAACCCCATCGCATCACTGACAGACGGATAGAGCGAGAGAGAGAACGAGGGGAGTGGGAGAGAGAGAGAGAGGTAATGATGGAGAGAGATAGACGGTAGTGTAGTGTAAAGCCCGGGCCTGTTGATTGCCAGTCTCTTCTTTGATTCAGAAAGCAGACATGTCATTGCTGTTTTTCCCCCTTTGTAACGCGTCCAGGAATCGCGGCCTTGAGACAACGCTACATTTTAGTGATTGCAGCGCCGCAGCTGTGACCACAGGGAATGCAGACTATCCGTCCTCCCTCTCTCTCTCGCCTCTTTTCTCCTTTCTCTCTCATTCTTCGCCTCCATCCATCTGTCTTCCTACCCTTGTCTTTCTATTCCCCTCTATTTGTTTTTCTTTCTCCTATCCCTCCCTCTCTGTTTACCCTGGGGGGCTTGAGTCTGGCAACCCAGGGATATCTCTGATTAACACTGAGGCCTTGCTGCCAGGGGCCCCTCTCTCTCTGTCCCCCCCACACCTCACTCTCCCTCCCCCTCTCTCTCTCTCTCTCTCTCTCTCTCCCCTCTCCCCCATGTGTTCCTGGAATGAGGTTTGTTTAGCCTGGCCTGTCTAGGCCCCCTAGGGGTCACTGTTCAGGGCTCACACACACAGACAGGTAGACAGACTCCCTTGTACGACACAGTGGTGATGACACATGGTGCCCTCCCTCCTCCTTTCCCCAGCCCTCCCTGTGCCGTCTCTGGCAGGACAGGCTGGTTCGTCCACAGACAGGCCAGTGTTTAGTCCCACAGGAGGGGATAGTGTCTACCGCTGGGCCTGATACGGGATGCAGAAGGGATGAAGGGATGACAGAGGCCACTCAGCTACACACATATGCACACAGTAATGCGCCTGGAATACACACACCAACACATCACACACACGCACAAACACACACACACTTGGGATGACGCAGCAAGCAAGTCCTCTGCCCTGAATGCTGTCGTACACACACCTGTAATCTGACACTTAGAAACATGGCCTCCACAGACTTCTTCCACTTGCTATCTGTTTCTGTGAAACAGTCTAGATTGTCAGCCAATCAGCTGTCCTGAGGGACAAAGCTATTAGTTAGCGCTGTAGTTTATTTGGCAGAAGACACACGCACACACACACACACACACATACGCACACACACATACACATACACAAACACATACACATACACACACACACATACACATACACAAACACATACACACACACACATACACATGCACACACACACAGAGAGGAGAGGGGCTTATAGGCCTGTCTAACTCAAGAGCTTATTGTTGCCTCTCTCTCTGTGTCTCCATATAAGTCAAGCTGAGCTGACTGGGTGTACTTGACCCCTCACTCTCCCTCCCTCTTTCCCTCACTCTCCTCTCTTCTTCTCCTCCACTCCTCTCCTCTTCTGCGTGTGGTCCAGCCACCTGTCTCATATAGCCTATAGTAATGGAGCTGTCAAATTCCAGTCCTACTCCTTGTGTGTGGGTGGGGGTGGTGTATGTGTGTATGACTGGAGGGTATCTTATCCAGGGGCTGCAATCTGTACTTACCTGCCTGCCAGCCTGGCGTGGGCCTTCCTCTCTCTGGCCTGGCTGTCTGGTCCTGTACTTTACTTGGCAGTGCTACAGGCTGCTACAGGCTGCTCCAAGCTGCTCCAAGCTGCTACAGGCTGCTATAGGCTGCTGTAGGCTGCTATAGGCTGCTATAGGCTGATACATGCTGCTATAGGCTGCTCCAAGCTGCTCCAAGCTGCTACAGGCTGCTATAGGCTGCTGTAGGCTGCTATAGGCTGCTATAGGCTGATACATGCTGCTATAGGCTGCTACAGGCTGCTCCAAGCTGCTACAGGCTGCTATAGGCTGCTACAGGCTGCTCCAAGCTGCTACAGGCTGCTCCAAGCTGCTACAGGCTGCTACAAGCTGCTACAGGCTGCTATAGGCTGCTACAGGCTGCTACAGACTGCTACAGGCTGCTACAGGCTGCTTCAAGCTGCTACAGGCTGCTATATGCTGCTATAGGCTGCTACAGGTTGCTATAGGAGGCTGCTACAGGCTGCTGCAAGCTTCTCCAAGCTACTCCAAGCTGCTACAGGCTGCAACAGGCTGTTATAGGAGGCTGCAACAGGCTGTTATAGGAGGCTGCTATAGGAGGCTGCTACAGGCTGCTTTAGGAGGCTGCTACAGGCTGCTTTAGGA
>NW_027012462.1:0-19367 GCF_036934945.1 Oncorhynchus masou masou
TTGTACTTCGTTTTCAGTTACGTATTGCTACAGACTCATCATGACCACACAGACTCACCTAGACCACACAGACTCACCATGACCACACAGACTCACCTAGACCACTCAGACTCACCATGACCACACAGACTTACCTAGACCACACAGACTCACCATGACCACACAGACTCAACTAGACCACACAGACTCATTTAGACCACACAGACTTACCATGACCACACAGACTCATCATGACCACACAGACTCACCTAGACCACACAGATTCACCATGACCACACAGACTCACCTAGACCACACAGACTCACCATGACCACACAGACTTACCTAGACCACACAGACTCACCATGACCACACAGACTCACCTAGACCACACAGACTCACCGAGACCACACAGACTCACCATGACCACACAGACCACACAGACTTACCATGACCACACAGACTCACCTAGACCACACAGACTCACCTATACCACACAGACTTACCATGACCACACAGACTCACCTAGACCACACAGACTCACCATGACCACACAGACTTACCATGACCACACAGACTCACCTAGACCACACAGACTCATCATGACCACACAGACTCACCATGACCACACAGAATCACCTAGACCACACAGACTCACCTACACCACACAGACTCACGTAGACCACACAGACTTCCCATGACCACACAGACTCATCATGACCACAGAGACTCACCTAGACCACACAGACTCACGTAGACCACACAGACTTCCCATGACCACACAGACTCATCATGACCACAGAGACTCACCTAGACCACACAGACTCACCTAGACCACACAGACTCACCTAGACCACACAGACTTACCATGACCACACAGACTCATCATGACCACACAGACTCACTACTACACAGACTCACCATGACCACAGACTTACCCTAGACCACACAGACTCACCTAGACCACACAGACTCACCATGACCCACAGACTCACCTAGACCACACAGACTCACCATGACCACACAGACTCACCATGACCACACAGACTTACCATGACCACACAGACTCACCTAGACCACACAGACTCACCTATACCACACAGACTTACCATGACCACACAGACTCACCTAGACCACACAGACTCACCTAGACCACACAGACTCACCATGACCACACAGACTCATCATGACCACACAGACTCACCTAGACCACACAGACTCACCTAGACCACACAGACTCACCATGACCACACAGACTCACCATGACCACACAGACTTACCTAGACCACACAGACTCACCATGACCACACAGACTCAACTAGACCACACAGACTCACCTAGACCACACAGATTCACCATGACCACACAGACCACCTTGGGATTCACACAGACTCACCATGACCACACAGACTTACCTAGACCACACAGACTCACCATGACCACACAGACTCACCTAGACCACACAGACTCACCAAGACCACACAGACTCACCATGACCACACAGACTCACCTAGACCACACAGACTCACCTAGACCACACAGACTCACCTAGACAACACAGACTTACCATGACCACACAGACTCATCATGACCACACAGACTCACCTAGACCACACAGACTCACCTAGACCACACAGACTCACCATGACCACACAGACTTACCTAGACCACACAGACTCACCATGACCACACAGACTCACCTAGACCACACAGACTCACCATGACCACACAGACCACACAGACTTACCATGACCACACAGACTCACCTAGACCACACAGACTCACCTATACCACACAGACTTACCATGACCACACAGACTCACCTAGACCACACAGACTCACCTAGACCACACAGACTTACCATGACCACACAGACTCATCATGACCACACAGACTCACCTAGACCACACAGACTCACCCAGACAACACCAGACTCACCATGACCACACAGACTCACCTAGACCACACAGACTCACCATGACTCAGACTCACCATGACCACACAGACTTACCATGACCACACAGACTCACCTGACCACACAGACAGACTCACCTATACCACACAGACTTACCATGACCACACAGACTCACCTAGACCACACAGACTCACCTATGACCACACAGACTTACCATGACCACACAGACTCATCGTGACCACACAGACTCACCTAGACCACACAGACTCTGTGACCACACAGACTCACCTAAGACCACTCAGACTCACCATGACCACACAGACTTACCTAGACCACACAGACTCACCATGACCACACAGACTCAACTAGACCACACAGACTCATTTAGACCACACAGACTTACCATGACCACACAGACTCATCATGACCACACAGACTCACCTAGACCACACAGATTCACCATGACCACACAGACTCACCTAGACCACACAGACTCACCATGACCACACAGACTTACCTAGACCACACAGACTCACCATGACCACACAGACTCACCTAGACCACACAGACTCACCGAGACCACACAGACTCACCATGACCACACAGACTCACCTAGACCACACAGACTCACCTAGACCACACAGACTCACCTAAACAACACAGACTTACCATGACCACACAGACTCATCATGACCACACAGACTTACCTAGACCACACAGACTCACCATTACCACACAGACCACACAGACTTACCATGACCACACAGACTCACCTAGACCACACAGACTCACCTATACCACACAGACTTACCATGACCACACAGACTCACCTAGACCACACAGACTCACCTAGACCACACAGACTTACCATGACCACACAGACTCATCATGACCACACAGACTCACCTACACCACACAGACTCACCATGACCACACAGACTCACCTAGACCACACAGACTCACCATGACCACACAGACTTACCTAGACCACACAGACTCACCTAGACCACACACACTCACCTAGACCACACAGACTCACCGAGACCACACAGACTCACCATGACCACACAGACTTACCATGACCACACAGACTTACCTAGACCACACAGACTCACCTAGACCACACAGACTCACCTAGACCACACAGACTCACCTAGACCACACACACTCACCTAGACCACACAGACTCACCGAGACCACACAGACTCACCATGACCACACAGACTTACCATGACCACACAGACTTACCTAGACCACACAGACTCACCTAGACCACACAGACTCACCTAGACCACACAGACTCACCTAGACCACACAGACTCACCTAGACCACACAGACTCACCATGACCACACAGACACACCTAAACCACACAGACTCACCATGACCACACAGACTCACCATGGCGACACAGGTCCATCATTAGACCAGATTAACCAACAGTCTCTGAACTCTGTTAACCTCTTCAACTTTGACCCTACAGAACCCTCTTCATCAGAATCACCTGCCAGAGACAGGAAGGAGTGATGATACCTTACTGCTTCCTGTGAGTCATGGTGGGTAGGAAGGAATGAGTCCTAATCCCTGAAACTCTCTTTTTATGATGTCCAAGATATGGCATCAACAACTTACAGTATGTAGATCTAAACTTAACAGTCCATCTATTGTATGATGCAATGCCAGTGGTGTTAAGTATTTTAAAGTTCTAGATAAGTCATTTTTTAGGGTATCTTTTTTTACTTTAATTTCACTACATTCCTAAAGAATATAATGTACTTTTTACTCCATACATTTTTCCTAACACCCAAAGGTATTCTTTACATTTTGAACGCTTAGCAGGACAGGAAAATGGTCCAATTCACACACTTATCAAGAGAACATCCCAGGTCATATACTGCCTCTGATCTGGAGGACTCACTGAACACAAGTTGGAGTGTTCCCCTGGCTATCTGTAAAATGATGTCTGAGTGTTGGAGTGTTCCCCTGGCTATCTGTAAATGATGTCTGAGTGTTGGAGTGTTCCCCTGGCTATCTGTAAATGATGTCTGAGTGTTGGAGTGTTCCCCTGGCTATCTGTAAATGATGTCTGAGTGTTGGAGTGTTCCCCTGGCTATCTGTAAATGATGTCTGAGTGTTGGAGTGTTCCCCTGGCTATCTGTAAATGACAAATAAAATGATGCTGAGTGTTGGAGTGTTCCCCTGGCTATCTGTAAATGATGTCTGAGTGTTGGAGTGTTCCCCTGGCTATCTGTAAATGATGTCTGAGTGTTGGAGTATCTGTAAATGATGTCTGAGTGTTGGAGTGTTCCCCTGGCTATCTGTAAATGATGTCTGAGTGTTGGAGTGTTCCCCTAAAATGATGTCTGAGTGTTGGAGTGTTCCCCTGGCTATCTAAATAACAAATAAAATGATGTCTGAGTGTTGGAGTGTTCCCCTGGCTATCTGTAAATGATGTCTGAAGTAAAATGATGTCTGAGTGTTGGAGTGTTCCCCTGGCTATCTGTAAATGATGTCTGAGTGTTGGAGTGTTCCCCTGGCTATCTGTAAATGATGTCTGAGTGTTGGAGTGTACCCTGGCTATCTGTAAATGATGTCTGAGTGTTGGAGTGTTCCCCTGGCTATCTGTAAATGATGTCTGAGTGTTGGAGTGTTCCCTGGCTATCTGTAAATGATGTCTGAGTGTTGGTTTGTTCCCCTGGCTATCTGTAAATGATGTCTGAGTGTTGGAGTGTGCTCCTGGCTATCTGTAAATGATGTCTGAGTGTTGGAGTGTTCCCCTGGCTATCTGTAAATGATGTCTGAGTGTTGGAGTGTTCCCCTGGCTATCTGTAAATAACAAATAAAATGTCCTGAGTGTTGGAGTGTTCCCTGGCTATCAGTAAATAACAAATAAAATGATGTCTGAGTGTTGGAGTGTTCCCCTGGCTATCTGTAAATGATGTCTGAGTGTTGGATAAAATGATGTCTGAGTGTTGGAGTGTTCCCCTGGCTATCTGTAAATGATGTCTGAAGTAAAATGATGTCTGAGTGTTGGAGTGTTCCCCTGGCTATCTGTAAATGATGTCAAATAAAATGATGTCTGAGTGTTGGAGTGTTCCCCTGGCTATCTGTAAATGATGTCTGAAGTGTAAAATGATGTCTGAGTGTTGGAGTGTTCCCCTGGCTATCTGTAAATGATGTCTGAGTGTTGGAGTGTTCCCCTGGCTATCTGTAAATGATGTCAAATAAAATGATGTCTGAGTGTTGGAGTGTTCCCCTGGCTATCAGTAAATGATGTCTGAGTGTTGGAGTGTTCCCCTGGCTATCTGTAAATGATGTCAAATAAAATGATGTCTGAGTGTTGGAGTGTTCCCCTGGCTATCTGTAAATAACAAATAAAATGATGTCTGAGTGTTGGAGTGTTCCCCTGGCTATCTGTAAATGATGTCTGAGTGTTGGAGTGTTCCCCTGGCTATCTGTAAATGATGTCTGAGTGTTGGAGTGTTCCCCTGGCTATCTGTAAATGATGTCTGAGTGTTGGAGTGTTCCCCTATCTGTAAATGATGTCTGAGTGTTGGAGTGTTCCCCTGGCTATCTGTAAATGATGTCTGAGTGTTGGAGTGTTCCCCTGGCTATCTGTAAATGATGTCTGAGTGTTGGAGTGTTCCCCTGGCTATCTGTAAATGATGTCTGAGTGTTGGAGTGTTCCCTGGCTATCTGTAAATGATAAAATGATGTCTGAGTGTTGGAGTGTTCCCTGGCTATCTGTAAATGATGTCTGAAGTATCTGTAAATGATGTCTGAGTGTTGGAGTGTTCCCCTGGCTATCAGTAAATGATGTCTGAGTGTTGGAGTGTTCCCCTGGCTATCTGTAAATGATGTCTGAGTGTTGGAGTGTTGGAGTGTTCTGGCTATCAAATGTGTTGGAGTGTCCTGGCTATCTGTAAATGATGTCTGAGTGTTGGAGTGTTCCCCTGGCTATCTGTAAATGATGTCTGAATAAAATGATGTCTGAGTGTTGGAGTGTTCCCCTGGCTATCTGTAAATGATGTCTGAGTGTTGGAGTGTTCCCCTGGCTATCTGTAAATGATGTCTGAGTGTTGGAGTGTTCCCCTGGCTATCTGTAAATGATGATGCTGAGTGTTGGAGTGTTCCCCTGGCTATCTGTAAATGATGTCTGAAAGTGTTCCCCTGGCTATCTGTAAATGATGTCTGAGTGTTGGAGTGTTCCCCTGGCTATCTGTAAATGATGATGTCTGAGTGTTGGAGTGTTCCCCTGGCTATCTGTAAATGATGTCTGAGTGTTGGAGTGTTCCCTGGCTATCTGTAAATGATGTCTGAGTGTTGGAGTGTTCCCCTGGCTATCTGTAAATGATGTCTGAGTGTTGGAGTGTTCCCTGGCTATCTGTAAATGATGTCTAAATGATAAGTGTTCTCTGGCTATGATGTCTGAGTGTTGGAGTGTACCCTGGCTATCTGTAAATGATGTCTGAGTGTTGGAGTGTTCCCCTGGCTATCTGTAAATGATGTCTGAGTGTTGGAGTGTTCCCCTGGCTATCTGTAAATGATGTCTGAGTGTTGGAGTGTTCCCCTGGCTATCTGTAAATGATGTCTGGGTGTTGGAGTGTTCCCCTGGCTATCTGTAAATGATGTCTGAGTGTTGGAGTGTTCCCCTGGCTATCTGTAAATGATGTCTGAGTGTTGGAGTGTTCCCCTGGCTATCTGTAAATGATGTCTGAGTGTTGGAGTGTTCCCCTGGCTATCTGTAAATGATGTCTGAGTGTTGGAGTGTTCCCCTGGCTATCTGTAAATGATGTCTGAGTGTTGGAGTGTTCCCCTGGCTATCTGTAAATGATGTCTGAGTGTTGGAGTGTACCCTGGCTATCTGTAAATGATGTCCTGAGTGTTGGAGTGTTCCCCTGGCTATCTGTAAATGATGTCTGAATGTGCCCCCCTGGCTATCTGTAAATGATGTCTGAGTGTTGGAGTGTTCCCCTGGCTATCTGTAAATGATGTCTGGGTGTTGGAGTGTTCCCCTGGCTATCTGTAAATGATGTCTGAGTGTTGGAGTGTTCCCCTGGCTATCTGTAAATGATGTCTGAGTGTTGGAGTGTTCCCCCTGGCTAAAATGATGTCTGAGTGTTGGAGTGTTCCCCTGGCTATCTGTAAATGATGTCTGAGTGTTGGAGTGTCCCTGGCTATCTGTAAATGATGTCTGAGTGTTGGAGTGTTCCCCTGGCTATCTGTAAATGATGTCTGAATAAAATGATGTCTGAGTGTTGGAGTGTTCCCCTGGCTATCTGTAAATGATGTCTGAGTGTTGGAGTGTTCCCCTGGCTATCTGTAAATAACAAATAAAATGATGTCTGAGTGTTGGAGTGTTCCCCTGGCTATCTGTAAATGATGTCTGAGTGTTGGAGTGTTCCCCTGGCTATCTGTAAATGATGTCTGAGTGTTGGAGTGTTCCCCTGGCTATCAGTAAATGAACAGTGTTGGAATAAAATGATGTCTGAGTGTTGGAGTGTTCCCCTGGCTATCTGTAAATGATGATGCTGAGTGTTGGAGTGTTCCCCTGGCTATCTGTAAATGATGTCTGAGTGTTGGAGTATCTGTAAATGATGTCTGAGTGTTGGAGTGTTCCCCTGGCTATCTGTAAATGATGTCAAAGTAAAATGATGTCTGAGTGTTGGAGTGTTCCCTGGCTATCTGTAAATAATGTCAAATAAAATGATGTCTGAGTGTTGGAGTGTTCCCCTGGCTATCTGTAAATGATGTCTGAGTGTTGGAGTGTTCCCCTGGCTATCTGTAAATGATGTCTGAAGTGTTCCCTAAAATGATGTCTGAGTGTTGGAGTGTTCCCCTGGCTATCAGTAAATAACAAATAAAATGATGTCTGAGTGTTGGAGTGTTCCCTGGCTATCTGTAAATGATGTCTGAGTGTTGGAGTGTTCCCCTGGCTATCAGTAAATAACAAATAAAATGATGTCTGAGTGTTGGAGTGTTCCCCTGGCTATCTGTAAATGATGTCTGAGTGTTGGAGTGTTCCCTGGCTATCTGTAAATGATGTCTGAGTGTTGGAGTGTTCCCCTGGCTAAAATGATGTCTGAGTGTTGGAGTGTTCCCCTGGCTATCTGTAAATGATGTCTGAGTGTTGGAGTATCTGTAAATGATGTCTGAGTGTTGGAGTGTTCCCCTGGCTATCTGTAAATGATGTCTGAGTGTTGGAGTGTTCCCTGGCTATCTGTAAATAACAAGTGTTCCCTGGCTAAAATGATGTCTGAGTGTTGGAGTGTTCCCCTGGCTATCTGTAAATGATGTCTGAGTGTTGGAGTGTTCCCCTGGCTATCTGTAAATGATGTCTGAGTGTTGGAGTGTTCCCCTGGCTATCTGTAAATGAAATGTCTGAGTGTTGGAGTGTTCCCTGGCTATCTGTAAATGATGTCTGAGTGTTGGAGTGTTCCCTGGCTATCTGTAAATGATGTCTGAGTGTTGGAATGGCTAAAATGATGTCTGAGTGTTGGAGTGTTCCCTGGCTATCAGTAAATGGCAAATATCTGTAAATGATGTCTGAGTGTTGGAGTGTTCCCCTGGCTATCTGTAAATAATGTCAAATAAAATGATGTCTGAGTGTTGGAGTGTTCCCCTGGCTATCTGTAAATAACTGTAAAATGATGTCTGAGTGTTGGAGTGTTCCCTGGCTATCTGTAAATGATGTCTGAGTGTTGGAGTGTTCCCCTGGCTATCTGTAAATGATGTCTGAGTGTTGGAGTGTTCCCCTGGCTATCTGTAAATGATGTCTGAGTGTTGGAGTGTTCCCCTGGCTATCTGTAAATGATGTCTGGGTGTTGGAGTGTTCCCTGGCTATCTGTAAATGATGTCTGAGTGTTGGAGTGTTCCCTGGCTATCTGTAAATGATGTCTGAGTGTTGGAGTGTTCCCCTGGCTATCTGTAAATGATGTCTGAGTGTTGGAGTGTTCTGGCTAAAATGATGTCTGAGTGTTGGAGTGTTCCCTGGCTATCTGTAAATGATGTCTGAGTGTTGGAGTGTTCCCTGGCTATCTGTAAATGATGTCTGGGTGTTGGAGTGTTCCCCTGGCTATCTGTAAATGATGTCTGAGTGTTGGAGTGTACCCTGGCTAAAAATGATGTCTGAGTGTTGGAGTGTTCCCCTGGCTATCTGTAAATGATGTCTGAGTGTTGGAGTGTTCCCCTGTAAATGCTATCTGTAAATGATGTCTGAGTGTTGGAGTGTTCCCTGGCTATCTGTAAATGATGTCTGAGTGTTGGAGTGTTCCCCTGGCTATCTGTAAATGATGTCTGAGTGTTGGAGTGTATCTGTAAATGATGTCTGAGTGTTGGAGTGTTCCCCTGGCTATCTGTAAATGATGTCTGAGTGTTGGAGTGTACCCTGGCTATCTGTAAATGATGTCTGAGTGTTGGAGTGTTCCCCTGGCTATCTGTAAATGATGTCTGAGTGTTGGAGTGTTCCCCTGGCTATCTGTAAATGATGTCTGAGTGTTGGAGTGTTCCCCTGGCTATCTGTAAATGATGTCTGAGTGTTGGAGTGTTCCCCTGGCTATCAGTAAATAACTGTAAAATGATGTCTGAGTGTTGGAGTGTTCCCCTGGCTATCTGTAAATGATGTCTGAGTGTTGGAGTGTTCCCCTGGCTATCTGTAAATGATGTCTGAGTGTTGGAGTGTTCCCCTGGCTATCTGTAAATGATGTCTGAGTGTTGGAGTGTTCCCCTGGCTATCTGTAAATGATGTCTGAAGTGTAAAATGATGTCTGAGTGTTGGAGTGTTCCCCTGGCTATCAGTAAATGATGTCTGAGTGTTGGAGTGTTCCCTGGCTATCTGTAAATGATGTCTGAGTGTTGGAGTGTTCCCCTGGCTATCTGTAAATGATGTCTGAGTGTTGGAGTGTTCCCCCTGGCTATCTGTAAATGATGTCTGAGTGTTGGAGTGTTCCCCTGGCTATCTGTAAATGATGTCTGAAATAAAATGATGTCTGAGTGTTGGAGTGTTCCCCTGGCTATCTGTAAATGATGTCTGAGTGTTGGATAAAATGATGTCTGAATGTTGGAGTGTTCCCCTGGCTATCTGTAAATGATGTCTGAGTGTTGGAGTGTTCCCTGGCTATCTGTAAATGATGTCTGAGTGTTGGAGTGTTCCCCTGGCTATCTGTAAATGATGTCTGGGTGTTGGAGTAAAATGATGTCTGAGTGTTGGAGTGTTCCCCTGGCTATCAGTAAATGATGTCTGAGTGTTGGAGTGTTCCCCCTGGCTAAAATGATGTCTGAGTGTTGGAGTGTTCCCCTGGCTATCTGTAAATAACAAATATGTCTGAGTGTTGGAGTGTTCCCTGGCTATCTGTAAATGATGTCTGAGTGTTGGAATAAAATGATGTCTGAGTGTTGGAGTGTTCCCCTGGCTATCTGTAAATGATGTCTGAGTGTTGGAGTGTTCCCCTGGCTATCTGTAAATGATGTCTGAGTGTTGGAGTGTTCCCCTGGCTATCTGTAAATGATGTCTGAGTGTTGGAGTGTACCCTGGCTATCTGTAAATGATGTCTGAGTGTTGGAGTGTTCCCCTGGCTATCTGTAAATGATGTCTGAGTGTTGGAGTGTTCCCCTGGCTATCTGTAAATAACAAATAATGTCTGAATGATGTCTGAGTGTTGGAGTGTTCCCCTGGCTATCAGTAAATAACAAATAAAATGATGCCATCTGGTTTTGCTTAAAATAAAGAATTTGAAATTATTTACAGTTTAACTTTTGATACTTAAGTATATTTTAGCAATTACATGTACTTTTGAATATACTTAAAACCAAATACTTTTAGATTTTTACCCAAGTAGTATTTCACTCTGTGACTCACTTTTACTTTTTAATTTTGTTTTGATTGCTTAAGCACGATTTTCAAAACAGGGCCCGTGTTTTCAAAACACTACACACAATTAGCACAACCACACACCCAATTAGCAAAACACTTCAGATCCTTTGCAAAATTAAACACGCTTGTAAAAACTATACACTTCTTTTTTAAAAACCACTTTGTTACCATATGAAACACACACGTTTCACATTACTATATTCTGTTTGCCGCAGTTACACTCTGCTGTGATAAACCTAAAACACTTTTAGCACTTCTACTTCCCTATGATTAGAGTAGGCTACTATCAACAACGTACAAATATAATGTCAATTCACCAAACACTTTACAAGACCAATGTTGCAGACTGAAGAAACTCATTTATTTCTCAACACGCCAAAATGTTGATGATGGAGATTCATAATACCAAACGTCATTTCACGTGTTGTGTTAAAAAAATTAAAAAATAACTAGACAATGTCTCTTTGCCGAGCTGGATCTGGCCAGAGAATTTCATCAACATCGCGAGGCAATGTTGTCATTAGCAAGACACCTTGGAAAGAAACGTCTTAGAACGAATCCATCCTTGCATTGCTGCTACCTCCATCTGGTCACAGGCCTCGCTTCATGGCTTGGATGAGGGGTACCAGCCTGGAGACGGAGATCATATACCTTCCACCGCCATGCCGAGAAACCTCTTCTGAAGGGTTGAGGAATGGAGAGTATGGTGGAAGATATAACGTGAAATGTGGATGTTGTTGAAACAGTTCTGGAAGGGCGGAATGGAGTATGGTGGAAGATAGGACGGTGAAATGTACATGTTGCTGAAACCAGTTCTGAACCAGAGCAGAGCGTTGGAAAGACACATTGTTCCAGACAACAATGTATTGCATATGATCGATTTGATTTGCTGCTGTTATGTTGTGCAATTGGTCCAAGAATGCAAGTGAGTGTTTGTGTTGTAAGGGTCCATATGGGCATGGCGGTGGAGGACCCCATTCTGTGTAATGGCTGCACAGAGTGTTATATTACCCCACGTTGCCCTGGGACATTGACTATAGCCCTGTGGCCAATGATGTTTCTTCCTTCCTTCGTGTTCTCGTTGAACCCAGCCTCATCTACGTTAATGAACTCTCCATCCATTCGTAAACACAGTGTGGTGTAGATCTAGTATACTTATTACAGTACAGTAAAATATTGTGAGACAGTAGATCACACTGTTAAAGTGAAAACATACCTCTGCATAATCATGCCGCAGTCGTTTCACCCTTTCGAATTGCGCTCGAAAGGCACTCGATAAATTTGCTTCCATTTAATATGGTTTTTTTTAGGATGCGTGGCAGTGTTGATGTTGAGACCTGATGGTATCGTTGAAAATGGCGTGGTTATTGACAATGTTAGCTTGGAGCTGCTTGAGTGTTATAGCATTGTTGGCCAAAACCATGTTTACTATCTCCCTCTCTTGCTGTTCTGTGAACATAGGAGGCCCCCTTCCCCCAGTATACAATAGTACAGTAATTTCACAGGAAAAGGTAAACAGAAGTGCTGATAGTGCATATAATACAGTACTGTAAGCAGTTACTGAAACCGTGCAGATGTTTTTGATATGATGATATTTTTTACAATACCTATTTTCCAGTCTAAATGTTCTCATCACACTTGCCACTGTATATCGGCTTAGATTTGGCTGTACTGCGCATTCCAGCCTCCCTCAGCATCAGGCCATGGTTGACAACGTGGGTCAATCAGTGTTGGCAAGATCTCATTTGTCAGATTCGGGTCCTCCCCTTTACACCTTCTTGTCTCTCTCTTCCTCTCCTCCCTTCCCTCCTCCTCATCCTCCTCCTCGTCCTCCTCATCTCCTCCTCGTTTCTTGTCGCTCTCCTTTCATCCTCTCGCCCTCCTTCGCCTAGTCCTCAGCCTCGGCCCCCGTCCCCGTCGCCTCCTGTCCCCCTCGCTTCCTTCCCTCGTCCCTCGGCCCCCTCCCCTCCTCCTCCTCCCCGTCCTCTCGTTCTCCTCGTCTCCCTCGTTCTCTCATCCTCGTCCTCCTCGTTCTCCTCGTCCTCCTCGTTCTCCTCGTCCTCGTCGTCCTCCTCCTCCTCCTCCTTGTCCCCTGATTCTCCTCGTCCTCGTCAGTCCATCCTCCTCCTCCTCCTCCTCTTCCTCGTCTTACTCTTTTCTCTGACTCTTTCATTGTGCTTGAGAAGACCGGTTAACTCACCTGCTGCTTTTTATGGTGCTTATACACCTGATTGATGTGTTGAACCAACAGGGTTGGACGGTGTGGTAATTTGACAGTCAGTGCTTTGGTATTGCAAGGACGTGACTTCATGATAGATTTTGTGTGTAATGTATGTTAAGTGTGTTTAGTGTTTTGCATATCACTGTGTGTAGAGTTTTTGCAACAAGTGTGAGGTTGACAATGTGCTTATAGTTGTGCTAATATGGGCTGATGTTTTGCTTCTTGAGTGCAAGGTTTTGCTAATAGTGTACTACTACTTTAGTGTAAGCAATCAAAAAAACTGTAAGGTATCTTTACTTTTACTCAAGTGTGACAATTGGGTCATTTTTATATCACTGTGCAACACAATCCAATGTAGAGCTGCAGTATTCCAACATCCTTCATGCTTGATTGTCTTTTGCTGTCTATTTAAATGTTACTGTTGTGTTTGGTAAGATGTGGGAATGTTTTCCTGCTCTGTGAGAGCTGCTGCTTAGTGGACTGTCTGAGTCTCATTTTATGTTGTCAGAGGGCATGAGAAACACAAAGTCTTTCAGTCAGATGGAGACTGAACAATCATGACTATTACTGTAGATGTCATAATCACACTGCACGCTTCACTGCTGACAAGGCCTCCTGCCTACTTATCTCTTCTCCCACTTCTCTTCTCCCCCTCTCCCCATCTTTTCTCATTTTTGAGGACCGCTCAGCGTTGGAGGCCCACCTCCCCATCTCTCTCTCCCTTCATTCTCCCACCTTCCTCCTTCCCTCTCCCTATTCCTCCATTCCCCCTGTACCTTTCATTCCTTCCCCTCGTTCCTCTCTCCCTATTCCTCCATTCCCCATCCCTCTCTCCCTATTCCTCCATGCCCCATCCCTCTCTACCTATTCCCTCCTTTCCCCATTCCTCTCTCCCTATTCCTCCTTGCCCCATCCCTCTCTCCCTATTCCTCCATGCCCCATCCCTCTCTCCCTATTCCTCCCATGCATCCCTCTCTCCCTATTCCTCCATGCCCCATCCTCTCCCTATTCCTCCATGCCCCATCCCTCTCTACCTATTCCTCCATGCCCCATCCCTCTCTACCTATTCCTCCATGCCCCATCCCTCTCTCCTATTCCTCCATACCCCATCCCTCTCTACCTATTCCTCCATTGCCCCATCCTCTCTCCCTATTCCTCCATGCCCCATCCCTCTCTCCCTATTCCTCCATGCCCCATCCCTCTCTACCTATTCCTCCAGCACCATCTCTCTCTCTCCCCTATTCCTCCATGCCCCATCCCTCTCTCCTATTCCTCCATGCCCGTCCCTCTCTCCCTATTCCTCCATGCCCCACATCCCTCTCTACCTATTCCCTCCCGCCCCATCCCTCTCTCCCTATTCCTCCATACCCCATCCCTCTCTCCCTATTCCTCCATGCCCCATCCCTCTCTACCTACCACTCCTCCATGCCCCATCCCTCTCTCCCTATTCCTCCATGCCCCATCCCTCTCTCCCTATTCCTCCATGCCCCATCCCTCTCTCCCTATTCCTCCATGCCCCATCCCTCTCTCCCTATTCCTCCATGCCCCATCCCTCTCTCCCTATTCCTCCATGCCCCATCCCTCTCTCCCTATTCCTCCATGCCCCATCCCTCTCTCCCTATTCCTCCATGCCCCATCCCTCTCTCCCTATTCCTCCATGCCCCATCCCTCTCTCCCTATTCCTCCATGCCCCATTCCTCTCTCCCTATTCCTCCATGCCCCATTCCTCTCTCCCTATTCCTCCATGCCCCGTCACTCTCTCCCTATTCCTCCATGCCCCATCCCTCTCTCCCTATTCCTCCATGCCCCATCCCTCTCTCCCTATTCCTCCATGCCCCATCCCTCTCTACCTATTCCTCCATGCCCCATCTCTCTCTCCCTATTCCTCCATGCCCCATCCCTCTCTCCCTATTCCTCCATGCCCCATTCCTCTCTCCCTATTCCTCCATGCCCCATCCCTCTCTCCCTATTCCTCCATGCCCCATCCCTCTCTCCCTATTCCTCCATGCCCCATCCCTCTCTCCCTATTCCTCCATGCCCCATCTCTCTCTCCCTATTCCTCCATGCCCCATCCCTCTCTCCCTATTCCTCCATGCCCCATCCCTCTCTTTCCATATTCCTCCATGCCACATCACTCTCTACCTATTCCTCCATGCCCCATCCCTCTCTCCCTATTCCTCCATGCCCCATCCCTCTCTCCCTATTCCTCCATGCCCCATCCCTCTCTACCTATTCCTCCATGCCCCATCCCTCTCTCCACTCATTCCCCTTTACTTTTCCTCCCGCTATCCCTCCATCCTTACATCCCTCTCTCCTTACTTCTATCTTCTACCCATACTTCTTTCTCCCTCCATCCCTCTCTGTCCCTCCTTCCTTCCTTCCTTCCCTCCCTCCCTCCCTCCATCCCCCTCCCTCCCAGGTCATGGTGAGTCATCCCATGGCAGTGTGATTCATGCTGCTCTGGGCTCCTATCTCCCAGGAGAAATTAACAGCCATTTTAATCGTGCCGACGACTCCAATTCATTACCTCTCTCTGTCTCTCTCTGTCTCTCTGTCTCTCTCTCTCTCTGGCTCTCTCGCTCTCTGGCTCTCTCTGTCTCTCTCTCTCGCTCTCTCTCTCTCTCGCTTTCTCTCTCTCAGGTGTCAAACGGCACTTAACATCCCTGCCAATCACCCAGATTCAGAGGAGAGCTGAAGGAGAGAGAGGGAGAGAGAGGGAGAAAGAGAGGGAGAGATAAAAAGAGCACACACCTATACCTCCGTTCTCTACTACCATATCCACTGTCCTCCTCCTCCTCCTCCATCCACCTGCTCTTTCTTTACCTAGACCTCCCCCATTCATATGAAGTCATTTTGACTCCATCACTCTTTCACTCCCATCCTCCTGTTCTACTTCCTTCCATCTCTTTACTCATTCCCATCTCCTTTTGCATCTGCTACAGTAGTCTGCCAGACCCATGGAGGTTGAGCTTCACACAGAGGATTGCCATCACTATTCTTTGCAATCAAAAAGCTCACAAAATGTCCGCCCAGTTCAAACGTGTTTCCCACCGAGTGATGAATGATGGACAGGCACAAGGGGTGACTCCTCTCTTTACTCCTCCCCCCACCCTCCTCCACACATAATCAGCCAAGCCCTTGACCTGACCCTTCATTTCTTCCACTTTCTCCCTGTTTCGTGCTCTCCCTCTATCTCTCGTTTTCTCTTTCTTTCTCTGTATCTCTCCCTCTCTCCCCTCTCTTTCTCTCTATAAAGAGATCTGTCACGACTTCTACCGAAGGTAACTTCTCTCCCTGTTCAGGCAGCGCTCAGCGGTCGGCGATACCGGTTTACTAGCCACCACCAATCCCTTTTTCCTTTTCTGTTTGTTTTGTCTGTGATTCTTTTCACACCTGGTTTCATTTGCATTAATTTCTGTGTGTATAAGGGTACCTGTTGCCTGCCTTAGTTCGTGCAGGATTAGACTTGTGTGTATTGCGCTCGATTGTATTTGATGTTTGTTGTTTTCACGGTTACGCACGTGTCAAGTGACGGAACTGTGTTTGTTCCTCTGTGTGTTTGAGTTCTGAGTATCGAGGCGTAGTTCTTTTGTATTTTCGTCTGTGTCATTTTTGTATTGGTGGACAATATGATTAAACACGCTTCTCAGACATCCCTGTTCTCCTGCGCCTGACTCCTACACCTCTCACCGAGACGCACCTTATCACAAGATCTACAGAAGAGTGTAATTAAATCATCAGTGGGTTTTCTAAGATGTTCAGTCAGAACAGGTTTGTCCATAGACATCTCCATCCAGTGTGCGAGTGATGGATGTGTGTTGGGTTATTGAGCCCACTGGGTAGAGTGAATTAAAGATGACCATCTAACATTAATGTCATTATTACCCACAAAGACAGGAAGCTTTTATGACCAATGTGGAGTTACTCTTCTCTCACATGTTTAGATCCTCTCTTCCATTATCCATTAACACATCATCACTAGTATCGCACTAGCTATGGCGCACAATGTAGTGTGTGTGTGTGTGTGTGTGTGTGTGTGTGTGTGTGTGTGTGTGTGTGTGTGTGTGTGTGTGTGTGTGTGTGTGTGAATCTGTCTGTATGCATGTGTGTGCCTGTTTATGCATGTGTATGTCTAGGTAAGCGTGTGTGTGTGTGTGTATGTGTGTGTGTCACAGCAGTTCATCTTCATGACACTGGCCTGTCTCTATTTACTTTTCTGTCAGTTAGATTGTGATCAGGCATGAGAGACAGCCGCCCTAGAGATCATCAACACACTATTACATGCCAGACAGCAGCCATTCTGTGCCCCCTGGCGTCCCAGAGGCCTATCGATCACACTATCTTTAACAGCGACAGGACCTCATGGCAGCCAGCTTGGCTCATTTGGGTCTGTAATGGACGAGGTGGGTGACAGATGCTTGTTGTGGGTGGTTTTGTGTCATAGTGGGAGATAACTGTAACAAACTGATGTTCCGTCCCACCATGCATCCCTCTACTCACCCTGATCAGTGGACTGCTAGGGGAATGAAGATGAATTCCTATACAGTCTAGTTCCTCTCAAGGTTTGTTCTTCCGACATGGAGGAGCTTACCTTGCCACAGTAGTGTCTAATGTTGACTGTGAGGTGGAGGATACTGAAGTGGGTTGGGTACATGGGGAGGTGCTCTGTCTGTCCCTCTCTCTCTCAGGACCAGTGAAGTGGAGAGCTGCTGTCTGGGTCTGTCCACTTCTCTCTAATAGGATCTGTATCTGCATATAGAGAGAGAGAGAGAGAGGAGAGAGAGAGAGAGAGAGAGAGAGAGAGAGAGAGAGAGAGAGAGAGAGAGAGAGGAGAGAGAGAGAGAGAGAGAGAATAGAGAGAGAGGGAGAGAGAGAAAGAGAGAGGAGAGAGAGAGAGAGAGGGGAGAGAGGAGAAAATAGAGAGAGAGAGAGAGAGAGAGAGAGAGAGAGAGAGAGAGAGAGAAGAGAGAGGGAAAGAGAGAGAGAGAGAGGGGAGAGAGAGAGAGAGAAAGGGAGAGGGAGAGAGAGAGGGGAGAGAGAAAGGTTCAAGTGGGGCAGAGGGATGAAGAGATGGAGAGGGAGACAGAGAGATCACACAGGTGCAGTCCTTACTGACAACACACACCAATTAAAACACAGACACTAAACACAGACACACAGACCTCCCTCGACCCTCTATCACCCCTCTCCTTTCTCTCACTCTTCCACACCAGGGTTAAGTCCAGGGTGAGAATATCCAGCTGTATGCCTGGTAATTATCCAAACACTATCATTAATTATAAAGTTCTGAGAATGAAAAAGAAAGCTGGGAAACAATCATAGACCTGACCAGTTACAGGAATGACCTATTCAGCGAAAGTGTGAGTGTACTTAGTGATGTTTACAGTAGGTCAGACAGGGACATGTGACTGGGAGGTAAGGTGGCTGCTGGGAGGAAAGGGGGGCCGGGGTTCAGTGTTAAGTTGTCCCGTTGGCTGCTGGGAGGAAAGGGGGGCCGGGGGTCAGTGTTAAGTTGTCCTGCTGGCTGCTGAGAGGAAAGGGGGGCCGGGGAGTCAGTTTTAAGTTGTCCTGCTGGCTGCTGGGAGGAAAGGGGGCCGGGAGTCAGTGTTAAGTTGTCCTGCTGGCTGCTGGGAGGAAAGGGGGCCGAGGGTCAGTGTTAAGTTGTCCTGCTGGCTGCTGAGAGGAAAGGGGGCCAGGGGTCAGTGTTAAGTTGTCCTGCTGGCTGCTGAGAGGAAAGGGGGCCGGGGAGTCAGTTTTAAGTTGTCCTGCTGGCTGCTGGGAGGAAAGGGGGGACGGGGGACAGTGTTAAGTTGTCCTGCTGGCTGCTGGGAGGAAAGGGGGCCGGGGGTCAGTGTTAAGTTGTCCCGCTGGCTGCTGGGAGGAAAGGGGGGCCGGGGGTCAGTGTTAAGTTGTCCCGTTGGCTGCTGGGAGGAAAGGGGGGCGGGGGTCAGTGTTAAGTTGTCCCGTTGGCTGCTGGGAGGAAAGGGGGGCCGGGGGACAGTGTTAAGTTGTCCTGCTGGCTGCTGGGAGGAAAGGGGGGCCGGGGGTCAGTGTTAAGTTGTCCTGCTGGCTGCTGGGAGGAAAGGGGGGCCGGGTGTCAGTGTTAAGTTGTCCTGCTGGCTGCTGGGAGGAAAGGGGGGCCGGGGTCAGTGTTAAGTTGTCCTGCTGGCTGCTGGGAGGAAAGGGGGGCCGGGTGTCAGTGTTAAGTTGTCCCGTTGGCTGCTGGGAGGAAAGGGGGCGGGGTCAGTGTTAAGTTGTCCCGTTGGCTGCTGGGAGGAAAGGGGGGCCGGGGACAGTGTTAAGTTGTCCTGCTGGCTGCTGGGAGGAAAGGGGGCCGGGGGTCAGTGTTAAGTTGTCCTGCTGGCTGCTGGGAGGAAAGGG
>NW_027012463.1:0-19367 GCF_036934945.1 Oncorhynchus masou masou
TTGGTCATTTTTGAACACTCACCCACTTCCTGTGTAGGAAGTATGGCTGTCCGGGCAGTGACGTTTAGACACACTATGGCTGACATGCAGGTCACGTCCTTGCCTCCCCTCTCACAGTCCTTCACAAAGACGTTGATCTTGCTGGGTTCAAACCTGATGTTGGCGTGAATTCGGATGACACTGCGAGACCTGCAGATGAACCATACACAGTGTTATCATAAATGTGGTTATTATATGCTCCGCATACATACAGTACCATAGAAACAGTAGAACACTTGTTAATATCTAAGAGGAACAGTAGAACACTTAATATCTAAGTGACCTACCAGAGAAACAGTAGAACACTTGTTAATGTCTAAGTGACCTACCAGAGGAACATTAGAACACCTGTTAATATCTAAGTGACCTACCAGAGGAACAGTAGAACACTTGTTAATGTCTAAGAGTAACAGTAGAACACTTGTTAATATCTAAGAGTAACAGTAGAACACTTGTTAATATCTAAGTGACCTACCAGAGGAACTGTAGAACACTTGTTAATATCTAAGTGACCTACTAGAGGAACAGTAGAACACTTGTTAATATCTAAGTGACCTACTAGAGGAACAGTAGAACACTTGTTAATATCTAAGTGACTTACTAGAGGAACAGTAGAACACTTGTTAATATCTAAGTGACTAATAGGAGGAACAGTAGACCACTTGTTAATATCTAAGTGACCTACCAGAGAACAGTAAACACTATTAATATCTAAGTGACCACCAGAGAAACATTAGGAACACCTGTTAATATCTAAGTGACTTACCAGAGGAACAGTCGAACACTTGTTAATATCTAAGTGACCACCAGAGGAACATTAGAACACTTGTTAATATTAAGGGACTCAATAGAGGAACAGTAGAACACTTGTTAATATCTAAGACCTAGAGAGGAACAGTAGAACACTTGTTAATATCTAAGTGACCTACTAGAGGAACAGTAAACACTTGTTAATATCTAAGTGACCTGCTAGAGGAACAGTAGAACACTTGTTAATATCTAAGTGACCTACTTCTCAGAGGAACAGTAGAACACTTGTTAATATCTAAGTGACTACTCAGAGGAACAGTAGAACACTTGTTAATATCTAAGTGACCTACTCAGAGGAACAGTAGAACACTTGTTAATATCTAAGTGACCTACCAGAGGAACAGTAGAACACTTGTTAATATCTAAGTGACCTACCAGAGGAACATTAGAACACCTGTTAATATCTAAGTGACCTACCAGAGGAACAGTAGAACACTTGTTAATATCTAAATGACCTACCAGAGGAACAGTAGAACACTTGTTAATATCTAAGTGACCTACCAGAGGAACATTAGAACCATTTCACATGGTACCTACCAGGAGTAACAGTAGAACACCTGTTAATATCTAAGTGACCTACCAGAGGAACAGTAGAACACTTGTTAATATCTAAGTGACCTACCAGAGGAACAGTAGAACACCTGTTAATATCTAAGAGTAACAGTAGAACACTTGTTAATATCTAAGTGACCTACCAGAGGAACAGTAGAACACTTGTTAATATCTAAGTGACCTACCAGAGGAACAGTAGAACACCTGTTAATATCTAAGAGTAACAGTAGAACACTTGTTAATATCTAAGTGACCTACCAGAGGAACAGTAGAACACTTGTTAATATCTAAGTGACCTACCAGAGGAACAGTAGAACACTTGTTAATATCTAAGTGACCTACCAGAGGAACAGTAGAACACTTGTTAATATCTAAGTGACCTACCAGAGGAACAGTAGAACACTTGTTAATATCTAAGTGACCTACCAGAGGAACAGTAGAACACTTGTTAATATCTAAGTGACCTACCAGAGGAACAGTAGAACACTTGTTAATATCTAAGTGACCTACCAGAGGAACAGTAGAACACTTGTTAATATCTAAGTGTAGAACACTTGTTAATATCTACCAGAGGAACATTAGAACACCTGTTAATATCTAAGTGACCTACCAGAGGAACAGTAGAACACTTGTTAATATCTAAATGACCTACCAGAGGAACAGTAGAACACTTGTTAATATCTAAGTGACCTACCAGAGGAACATTAGAACCATTTCATATGGTACCTACCAGAGTAACAGTAGAACACCTGTTAATATCTAAGTGACCTACCAGAGGAACAGTAGAACACTTGTTAATATCTAAGTGACCTACCAGAGGAACAGTAGAACACCTGTTAATATCTAAGAGTAACAGTAGAACACTTGTTAATATCTAAGTGACCTACCAGAGGAACAGTAGAACACTTGTTAATATCTAAGTGACCTACCAGAGGAACAGTAGAACACCTGTTAATATCTAAGTGACCTACCAGAGGAACAGTAGAACACTTGTTAATATCTAAGTGACCTACCAGAGGAACAGTAGAACACTTGTTAATATCTAAGTGACCTACCAGAGGAACAGTAGAACACTTGTTAATATCTAAGTGACCTACCAGAGGAACAGTAGAACACTTGTTAATATCTAAGTGACCTACCAGAGGAACAGTAGAACACTTGTTAATATCTAAGTGACCTACCAGAGGAACAGTAGAACACTTGTTAATATCTAAGTGACCTACCAGAGGAACATTAGAACACCTGTTAATATCTAAGTGACCTACCAGAGGAACAGTAGAACACTTGTTAATATCTAAATGACCTACCAGAGGAACAGTAGAACACTTGTTAATATCTAAGTGACCTACCAGAGGAACATTAGAACCATTTCACATGGTACCTACCAGAGTAACAGTAGAACACCTGTTAATATCTAAGTGACCTACCAGAGGAACAGTAGAACACTTGTTAATATCTAAGTGACCTACCAGAGGAACAGTAGAACACCTGTTAATATCTAAGAGTAACAGTAGAACACTTGTTAATATCTAAGTGACCTACCAGAGGAACAGTAGAACACTTGTTAATATCTAAGTGACCTACCAGAGGAACAGTAGAACACTTGTTAATATCTAAGTGACCTACCAGAGGAACAGTAGACCACTTGTTAATATCTAAGAGTAACAGTAGAACACTTGTTAATATCTAAGTGACCTACCAGAGTAACAGTAGAACACCTGTTAATATCTAAGTGACCTACCAGAGGAACAGTAGAACACTTGTTAATATCTAAGTGACCTACCAGAGGAACAGTAGAACACTTGTTAATATCTAAGTGACCTACCAGAGGAACAGTAGAACACCTGTTAATATCTAAGTGACCTACCAGAGGAACAGTAGAACACTTGTTAATATCTAAGTGACCTACCAGAGGAACAGTAGAACACTTGTTAATATCTAAGTGACCTACCAGAGGAACAGTAGAACACCTGTTAATATCTAAGTGACCTACCATAGAAGCACGGCTGCCCCCAGGGACCCCACGGCCAAGTCCACCAGGCCATCCTCATTCATGTCCATACTGCCATGGATACTACGGCCAAAGTAGCGCAGGCCACTAGCGATGTCTGACGCAGCTATCCTCTGTTTGTATTTCCGCAGAATCCTGTTGCGTTGGCTGAAGAAGACGTAGATGGCTCCTCTGTGGTCATCCTCCAGAGGAGCCCCCACCACCACGTCGTTGAAGCCGTCCCCGTTCAGGTCAGGGACCGGGGCCAGCGAGGAGCCGAACCGAGCGTTCTGACCATGGTCCTGGATCTCCAACGCTCCCTCCAGGACGAAACGATTCTGAAGAAGGAAATAGGATGTCATTTTGGAATATTTCTGATACACGGGATAGAGGGTACTGTAGGTAAAGGTTGTGTCATGTGCATGTATATTCAATTATGTTTTTGCCAATGTTTCCCCTACTGGTTGGTAGGATTCTCTTTGTTACTCTGTACCTAAAGAGTCTTTGGTTGAAAAACCTTGAAAAACAAATGCACAAGCGGAATCCATCAACAACAGACATAGTGGCTAAGGAAATGGAGTTACAGTTGTTCTCAATTGCTAAAACACTAAACCCCATTGGCTGAACTAAGTTCTCTTCATTTAGCTAATTATGCAGTCTGTTGTCAATACCTTAAACCATTTCACATGGTAAAACACAGTCTGTTGTCAATACCTTAAACTATTTCACATGGTAAAACACAGTCTGTTGTCAATACCTTAAACCATTTCACATGGTAAAACACAGTCTGTTGTCAATACCTTAAACCATTTCACATGGTAAAACACAGTCTGTTGTCAATACCTTAAACCATTTCACATGGTAAAACACAGTCTGTTGTCAATACCTTAAACCATTTCACATGGTAAAACACAGTCTGTTGTCAATACCTTAAACCATTTCACATGGTAAAACACAGTCTGTTGTCAATACCTTAAACCATTTCACATGGTAAAACACAGTCTGTTGTCAATACCTTAAACCATTTCACATGGTAAAACACAGTTTGTTGTCAATACCTTAAACCATTTCACATGGTAAAACACAGTTTGTTGTCAATACCTTAAACCATTTCACATGGTAAAACACAGTCTGTTGTCAATACCTTAAACCATTTCACATGGTAAAACACAGTCTGTTGTCAATACCTTAAACCATTTCACATGGTAAAACACAGTTTGTTGTCAATACCTTAAACCATTTCACATGGTAAAACACAGTCTGTTGTTAATACCTTAAACCATTTCACATGGTAAAACACAGTCTGTTGTCAATACCTTAAACCATTTCACATGGTAAAACACAGTCTGTTGTCAATACCTTAAACCATTTCACATGGTAAAACACAATTTGCAAATCTCACTTAGACCTTTCAGCAAAACTCTAAACACATTCTCATTCTCAAAACACATTCTGCACTCTAATGCACATGTCATCCATACTGGTAAACACAAGTGGCAACAATCAAATACAAATAGAGAACACATGTCATTGATTGAACACAACCACTCAAAATTGATTTAACCTGTTTCAAATGATGCGACACAACCAATTAAGCCAGTTCAGAGAGCAAACAGGTTGTTGAAGGTGGGAAGGAGAAAGTCTGAGAATGGATAGAAGAAACAATGTGAGAGGACGAGTGCGTATGCGAGGTGGGCGACGAGGAGGAAGAGGAGGAGTAGGGCAAGAAACAGGAAGAGGAGGAGGAAGAGGAAGACAAAGAGTGAAAATATCTGATGAAATTCGAGCAACATTGATCACATGTTTACTCCTTTTGATTTTTGTCCCTTTTAGTATTGTGTACTGTAGTACAGTGCATTGTAGGCTGTATACTGTAGTACAGTGCATTGTAGGCTGTATACTGTAGTACAGTGCATTGTAGGCTGTATACTGTAGTACAGTGCATTGTAGGCTGTATACTGTATTGTACTGTATACTGTAGTACAGTTGTAGGCTGTATACTGTAGTACAGTGCATTGTAGGCTGTATACTGTAGTACAGTGCATTGTAGGCTGTATACTGTAGTACAGTGCATTGTAGGCTGTATACTGTAGTACAGTGCATTGTAGGCTGTATACTGTAGTACAGTGCATTGTAGGCTGTATACTGTAGTACAGTGCATTGTAGGCTGTATACTGTAGTACAGTGCATTGTAGGCTGTATACTGTAGTACAGTGCATTGGAGGCTGTATACTGTAGTACAGTGCATTGGTGGCTGTATACTGTAGTACAGTGCATTGTAGGCTGTATACTGTACAATGGACAAATTGTATGGCCCTGAACATTGTGCTTTCCATTTATTAACAGTACTGACTGCTCAATAGATTTGGACTGGTTGCAGGTTCATATCAACAAAGAGCAAAGCAGTGTAGTAATTTCCTATCAATTTTGAGCTACTATGATAGAACATGTTTTCGTTCATCAAAAGACAATGACGGAAAAATATGAATATTTTTTTAGATTAAAAATGTTCTCCCTGAGAATTGTATGTTTTGAACAATGTGTTTTCTATTTTTCGGTGTATTGTTTACTGACTGCTTGAGAGTGTATATCATTTTGATCACTTTGTTTATGATTTGAGAGCAGTGTATGATTTTGAACACAGGTAAAACTGTTTTGAGGCAAATGTTTCATTTTGCGAGAGGAGTCAGAGGTTATGTAAATAGTGCTTGAAGATGAGGTTTTGTGTTTAATGTTTTCAGGAAATGGAGCAAGGTTTCAGAAATTGTGTTTTAGCAATTGAGAAAAACTATAAGTTCTAAATCTGTTATCTCCTGTGCTGCGGCCGGGTAGCCCCACCCCACAGGCTTCTGGGATATCTCAGTCATCCATCGATGATCTTCTTCAAATGGACAGTCCTCCATTTATTTACACAGCTCATAATGAGACATAGAGACATTGTTGTCTTTAACTTTCCCCTTCAGTCTTTACAGAAGCTTTCATTTGTTATTCCACATTTATTTAGGAAAGTAAACAAAACACGTTGGAAACCTTTGTTTTTGTTTACATAAATAGACCAAAGTAACTAACAAACAATAGCTGGGGAGTTATGAGTTTTGAATTTGAAATCAACTGAAAACCTCAAGCCGCATTGTTTTTGCTCACGCAAGGGAAGGGTTTAACTCATTTTCTATCCCAAGGGGGAAATATGATTTCCCAAAAACATTGTCAACATGAGGGATGGGTGATTCATCCGAGTGTCACAGGATCAAAGGCAAACGAGGCTTCTGGATGTTTCTTTAGGGATGTTTCTGAGGAACTTTGAGTATTCACAGTGGGTGTAAAGTCAGTCGGAGTAGAATTAGGTTTATCCTCAGTCTGGAAAAAGGTACAATCCCTCAGCATGAAGAAAGTATGGGAGCCAAGTATTTTAGGCCATCATCAGCCATACACATTATCACTCTCCAGTCTGTCTCATCTTTCTCCCTAATCTACAGCCTGTGAACGGCTGAAACATTAGATCACTTGTTTTTTTCAGTTGTCTTTTAAAAGGAAAGAGGAGGACAGGGTTGTGTGTGTGTGTGTGTGTGTGTGTGTGTGTGTGTGTGTGTGTGTGTGTGTGTGTGTGTGTGTGTGTGTGTGTGTGTGTGTGTGTGTGTGTGTGTGTGTGTGTGTGTGTGTGTGTGTGTGTGTGTGTGTGTGAGAGAGAGAGAGAGAGGATCATACTCAGTGGGGAACATTAGAAACATGTGGTGGGATGGGGAGACCATCACTGTCATTCCACAGTGGCTTATTGGTAGAATGGAAGGCCACCTCTCTGTCACTTATTTTTAACCTAAACACAACACCCCTTTTGTGTCCTTAGTTGGGGGATCCCTTGTCTTTTTTTCTTGTTTGGGGAACCTTAATGATCAAGCCCTTATCAGTCCACAGGTACCCCTTATAGTATATTTGAGAGAGAGAGAGAGAGAGAAACAGAGAGAAACAGAGAGAGAGAGGGTAAGAGAAACAGGGAGAGAGAAAGAGAGAAACAGAGAGAGAGAGAGAGAGAGAGAGAGAGAGAGAGGGAGAGAGAAACAGAGAGAGGGAGAGAGAAACAGAGAGAAACAGAGAGAGTGAGAGGGGGAGAGAGAAACAGAGAAACAGAGAGAGGGAGAGAGAGAAACAGAGAGAAACAGAGAGAGAGAAACAGAGAGAGAAACAGAGAAACAGAGAGAGAGGGAGAGAGAAACAGAGAGAAACAGAGAGGAAGAGAGAAACAGAGAGAGAGAGAGATACAGAGAGAGGGAGAGAGGGAGAGAGAAACAGAGAGAGAGAAACAGAGAGAGAAAAAAACAGAGAGAAACAGAGAGAGAAAAACAGAGAGAAAAACAGAGAGAAACAGAGAGAGAAACAGAGAGAGAGAAACAGAGAGAGAGAGAAACAGAGAGAGAGAGAAACAGAGAGAAAACAGAGAGAAATAGAGAGAGACAGAAACAGAGAGAGAAAAACAGAGAGAGAGAAACAGAGAGAGAAAACAGAGAGAGAGAGAGAGAAAACAGAGAGAGAGAATCAGAGAGAGAGAATCAGAGAGAGAGAATCAGAGAGAGAGAATCAGAAAGAGAGAAACAGAGAGAGAGAAACAGAGAGAGAGAGAGAGTCTCAAAACTACAGGAATTCCTCTGTAGTCTTTTCCACCTACTAAGAAGCCCCTTTCTCCAAATACCAGGCTGTTAATTCAGTTTGATGTAGTGAATGCTTCCCTACTGAGTTTACGGTGCACTTGTACACTAACCAACCAAGACGGCGTGCTGGCACAGGGAGGGAGGCTGTTCATGTCATCTGTGTGACGGCTGGTGCCAAAAGTCTGGTAGACTGTTGATGTTGTACCAGTGGGTTAACTAACCCATCAAGGCTCTGGAACATCTAGTAGACTGTGTTGTACCAGTGGGTTAACTAACCCATCAAGGCTCTGGAACTTCTAGTAGACTGTGTTGTACCAGTGGGTTAACTAACCCATCAAGGCTCTGGAACGTCTAGTAGACTGTGTTGTACCAGTGGGTTAACTAACCCATCAAGGCTCTGGAACGTCTAGTAGACTGTGTTGTACCAGTGGGCTAACTAACCCATCAAGGCTCTGGAACGTCTAGTAGACTGTGTTGTACCAGTGGGTTAACTAACCCATCAAGGCTCTGGAACGTCTAGTAGACTGTGTTGTACCAGTGGGTTAACTAACCCATCAAGGCTCTGGAACGTCTAGTAGACTGTGTTGTACCAGTGGGCTAACTAACCCATCAAGGCTCTGGAACGTCTAGTAGACTGTGTTGTACCAGTGGGCTAACTAACCCATCAAGGCTCTGGAACGTCTGGTAGACTGTTGTACCAGTGGGTTAACTAACCCATCAAGGCTCTGGAAGGACTGGTCTGATGTGTTGTAATGTAAATACAATGCACTGGGATAGTTTGTCTCTATGTGTTCTGGTCGAGGTGTTTCGTATTCTGTGCTGACCTGGTTTTATGTGTGTTTGGTAACGGGACCTGGGGCGTGTGTGTAAGTGAATGTGTGTGCACACGAGTGTGACGTGTGTGTGTGAGCATTCGTACATCTGTGAGTGAGTGAGTGAGTGTGTGTGTGCGTGTGTGTGTGCGTGTGTGCGTGTGTGCGTGTGTGCGTGTGTGCGTGCGTGTGTGTGTGTGTACATGTGTGTATGTGTGCGTGCGTGTGTGCGTGCGTGTGTGTGTGCGTGCGTGTGTGTGTGTGTACATGTGTGTATGTGTGCGTGCGTGTGTGCGTGCGTGTGTGTGTGCGTGCGTGTGTGTGTGTGTACATGTGTGTATGTGTGCGTGCGTGTGTGTGTATATGTGTGCCTGCCCACCCACCAGCTCAGTCACTCTGTAGATGTACACCTTGCCCTTCTCCCAGCCTCCACTGAAGAACATAGGAGCTGCCACCAGTAGGTTGTCTGTTACTCCGTCACCATCTATATCCACTGGGGAGATCTCACTCCCATAGTACGACCCGATCTGAAATATAACCACACATCCAGACCATCAGCACCCTGGATCAACAACAATAATATCATCGTCTGGTCATTCAGCAGACGCTTTTATCCAGAGTAAACACACCTTGTTTCATACTCAGTAGATGTGGCCCATGTGGGAGTCCAGCCCATTCCTCCAGCTGGCACATCAGACTCTAAAAGCACCATGCTAACCAACCATCATTAAGATCCCCACAATCACACGTCCTTCACCACATCCTTCACCACATGCCTTGACCACATCATTAAAACCTCCCCAGCAAACGTTATTAGCATTCATTAGCATAGCATTCCAGTCATCATCATCGTTCAGGTAACAGACCCAGATGTTTCCATGTAGAGGCTAGTTAGCTCTCAAAACAACCCAGCCTTTTATCAACCAGACCTGGGTTCAGATACCATTTGAACTTTTCAAATACGTCTAACGTTTTCTTTAGCATATCTGGACTGCCAATGATTTACACTTTTGGAACTATTCCATTCGTTCCATTGCATCAGGCAAACTCAGTCAAGCCCAGCTATAGTCTTTGTAATGATGTCAAATAGTATTTGAACCCAGGGCTGTTCCTCTCAATGAGTGTTGTTATGGATCTCTCTGTCTGTAGTATCCTCTAGCTGGTGTTGTTATGGATCTCTGTCTGTAGTATCCTCTTAGCTGGTGTTGTTATGGGATCTCTCTGTCTGTAGTATCCTCTTAGGTGGTGTTGTTATGGATCTCTCTGTCTGTAGTATCCTCTTAGCTGGTGTTGTTATGGATCTCTCTGTCTGTAGTATCATCTTAGCTGGTGTTGTTATGGATCTCTCTGTCTGTAGTATCCTCTTAGCTGGTGTTGTTATGGATCTCTCTGTCTTTAGTATCCTCTTAGCTGGTGTTGTTATGGAACTCTCTGTTTTTAGTATCCTCTTAGCTGGTGTTGTTATGGATCTCTCTGTCTGTAGTATCCTCTTAGCTGGTGTTGTTATGGATCTCTCTGTCTGTAGTATCCTCTTAGCTGGTGTTGTTATGGATCTCTCTGTCTGTAGTATCCTCTTAGTTGGTGTTGTTATGGATCTCTCTGTCTGTAGTATCCTCTTAGCTGGTGTTGTTATGGATCTCTCTGTCTGTAGTATCCTCTTAGCTGGTGTTGTTATGGATCTCTCTGTCTGTAGTATCCTCTTAGCTGGTGTTGTTTACTGTAGCTGGAAGCTTGTTTTTCTATTTTTATTCACAATGTAGATGGAATGTGTGTGTTTTGAATTAAGGGGGACAGGAATGGGATGGGAAACACATGGGATCTGTGTAATGTTGTTGGCTACATGGGGGCGTGGGAAGGCTGTCTAGACTTCATAGCGCAGACTATCATGGATGCTGTGTCCTGGCTGGGTTGCCAGATTGACAAAAGGACTGGAAAGACTACTGTCATGGTGGACTCAGACGGTGATGGGAGAACCAGATTGAGAAGGGTGGGGTCCATGAGCAGAAGGGACTATCGGGGTCTTGGATGATCTTCATATGTTTTTTAAAGAGAGAGTAATGCCAGTGTAAGTGTGTGTTATACCACTGTGTAACTGTTCAGTTTATGGTTGGAGTTTAGGACTTGGGTTGTGGCTCAGCATAGTGTTGTGTCAATTAATTAGGTGGTAGACATGTCTTAGGGCCCCAGTTAAAAAGAGAGTTTGGGAAGCCCAGTTGTTGAGTCTACCTGTTGTCCTTTGAGGGAGTGCAGGATGGTGAGGTTACCAGTGTTCTTCAGGGTGAAGATGATGACCTTGCCAGTATGGTTGAACCGCGGTGCCCCTGCCACGTACAGCCGACCGTTCCTGGCCGACACCACCGATGTTACTGTGTAACCTGGACACACACACACACACACACACACACACACACACACACACACACACACACACACACACACACACACACACACACACACACACACACACACACACACACACACACACACACACACACACACACACACACACACACACACACACACACACACAGCCTTGTTGAGTCCAAATGATTCAATCATTCATTACTGAAACCCAGAGTATTCACCAAACCCAGTGGTAGAGGATTGTCATAATTGCTAACTCAGCCTAATGTTCTCCTGTCTGTCACAGCTTCACTTTGTGTTGACCTCCTATGTTCACCTTGGATTGCCCAGTTGTCTTGAACAATTGTCTTCCACAGCTTCTTTCTCCCTGGAGCATAAAGCCTGTTCCTCATAGAATATCTGGAAGGAATGTCAGCTAGTTGTTACGGTGTGTGGTGTAACTTCTCTTCTCTGCACAACATCACCATCAAATGGGCCATTAAAGGCATACCAGTGTGTGTGTGTTCACCATAGGCCTTCTGTCATTCTCTGGTTGGGTTGTATGAACTGTATGAGCCAGACCTGATTTATAAAAAGCAACTATCCTATCAGCTTCGTTTAGAAACAGAGTTCAATGGCCTGCATTGAACCACGTTGACCACTAGGGTGAAGCCAAGTCTCTCTCTCTCTCTCTCGCTCTCTCAGTCTCTCTCGCTCTCTCTGTCTCACGCTCGCTCTCTGTCTCTCTGTCTCTCTCTCTCTGTCTCTCTCTCTCTCTCTGTCTCTCTCTCTGTCACTCGCTCACTGTCTCTCGCTCTATCTCTCTCTCTCTCTCTCTCTGTCTCTCTCTCTAGCTCTCTGTCTCTCTCTCTCTGTCGCTCTATCTCTCCCTCTCTGTCTCTCTCTCTCTCTGTCTTTCTCTCTGTCTCTCTCTCTCTTTCTCTCTGTCTCTCTCTCTCTCTCTGTCTCTCTCTCTGTCTCGCCCCACTGTCTCTCTGTCTCTCTCTGTCTCTTGCTCGCGCTCTCTCTCTCTCTCTCTCTCTCTCTCTCTCTCTCTCTCTCTCTGTCTCTTGCTCGCGCTCTCTCTCTCTCTATCTCTCCCTCTCTCTGTCTCTCTCTCTCTCTGTCTCTCTCTCTCTCTCTCTCTCTCTCTCTGTCTCTCTCTCTCTGTCTCTCTCTCTCTCTCTCTCTCTCTCTCTGTCTCTCGCCCACTGTCTCTCTGTCTCTCTCTGTCTCTTGCTCGTGCTCTCTCTCTCTCTAACTCTCCCTCTCTCTGTCTCTCTCTCTCTGTCTCTCTCTCTCTCTCTCTCTCTGTCTGTATCTCTCTCTCTCTCTGTCTCTCGCCCACTGTCTCTCTGTCTCTTGCTCGTGCTCTCTCTCTCTCTCTCTCTCTCTGTCTCTCTCTCTCTCTCTCTCTCTCTGTCTCTCTCTCTCTGTCTCTCTCTCTCTCTGTCTCTCTCTCTCTCTGTCTCTCTCTCTCTCTCTGTCTCTCTCTCTCTCTGTCTCTCTCTGTCTCTCTCTGTCTCTCTCTCTCTCTGTCGCTCTGTCTCTCGCACTCTCTGTCTCTCGCTCTCTCTGTCTCTCTCTCTCTGTCTCTCTTCCAATTCAATTAACTTTGCTATATTGGCATGACGTAACAATGTACATGTTGAAAAAAATTAGAATCAAAATTGTCAAGGGACAATATTAACAACATTGAACAATAACAATAAGCATACAGTAGAGTACATGTGCAGGTTGATTGGTCTGTCAGACACTGTCCCTCAACTTATGGCAGGCAGCAATGTAGTGCGCTGCCAACCCACAGCTCTCTGCGTTCTCCCCAACAGGATGGGTAGCCTACTCATCATCAAAGAGGTCTTTGAAACCTTGAATAAGGGTTTCAAATTTGGAGAAATGACACTCTCTAATTGTTTTATATTCTTTACATTTTGTCAGGAAATGCAGCTGTCTCAGGTTCTGCTGCAGTGGTTGTACAGCCCTTCCTCTACAGGGAGACAGGTTCTGCTGTGGTGCAGTGGTTGTACAGCCCTTCCTCTACAGGGAGACAGGTTCTGCTGCAGTGGTTGTACAGCCTTTCCTCTACAGGGAGACAGGTTCTGCTGCAGTGGTTGTACAGCCCTTCCTCTACAGGGAGACAGGTTCTGCTGCAGTGGTTGTACAGCCCCTTCCTCTACAGGGAGACAGGTTCTGCTGCTGTGGTTGTACAGCCCTTCCTCTACAGGGAGACAGGTTCTGCTGCAGTGGTTGTACAGCCCTTCCTCTACAGGGAGACAGGTTCTGCTGCAGTGGTTGTACAGCCTTTCCTCTACAGGGAGACAGGTTCTGCTGCAGTGGTTGTACAGCCCTTCCTCTACAGGGAGACAGGTTCTGCTGCAGTGGTTGTACAGCCCTTCCTCTACAGGGAGACAGGTTCTGCTGCAGTGGTTGTACAGCCCTTCCTCTACAGGGAGACAGGTTCTGCTGCAGTGGTTGTACAGCCCTTCCTCTACAGGGAGACAGGTTCTGCTGCAGTGGTTGTACAGCCTTTCCTCTACAGGGAGCCAGGTTCTGCTGCAGTGGTTGTACAGCCCTTCCTCTACAGGGAGACAGGTTCTGCTGCAGTGGTTGTACAGCCTTTCCTCTACAGGGAGCCAGGTTCTGCTGCAGTGGTTGTACAGCCCTTCCTCTACAGGAGACAGGTTCTGCTGCAGTGGTTGTACAGCCCTTCCTCTACAGGGAGACAGGTTCTGCTGCAGTGGTTGTACAGCCCTTCCTCTACAGGGAGACAGGTTCTGCTGCAGTGGTTGTACAGCCCTTCCTCTACAGGGAGACAGGTTCTGCTGCAGTGGTTGTACAGCCTTTCCTCTACAGGGAGACAGGTTCTGCTGCAGTGGTTGCACAGCCCTTCCTCTACAGGGAGACAGGTTCTGCTGCAGTGGTTGTACAGCCTTTCCTCTACAGGGAGACAGGTTCTGCTGTGGTTGTTGTACAGCCTTTCCTCTACAGGGAGACAGGTTCTGCTGCAGTGGTTGCACAGCCCTTCCTCTACAGGGAGACAGGTTCTGCTGCAGTGGTTGTACAGCCTTTCCTCTACAGGGAGACAGGTTCTGCTGCAGTGGTTGTACAGCCTTTCCTCTACAGGGAGACAGGTTCTGCTGCAGTGGTTGTACAGCCCTTCCTCTACAGGGAGACAGGTTCTGCTGTTGTACAGTGGTTGTACAGCCTTTCCTCTACAGGGAGACAGGTTCTGCTGCAGTGGTTGTACAGCCTTTCCTCTACAGGGAGACAGGTTCTGCTGCAGTGGTTGCACAGCCTTTCCTCTACAGGGAGACAGGTTCTGCTGCAGTGGTTGCACAGCCCTTCCTCTACAGGGAGACAGGTTCTGCTGCAGTGGTTGTACAGCCTTTCCTCTACAGGGAGACAGGTTCTGCTGTGCTGCAGTGGTTGCACAGCCTTTCCTCTACAGGGAGACAGGTTCTGCTGTGCTGCAGTGGTTGCACAGCCTTTCCTCTACAGGGAGACAGGTTCTGCTGCAGTGGTTGCACAGCCTTTCCTCTACAGGGAGACAGGTTCTGCTGCAGTGGTTGTACAGCCTTTCCTCTACAGGGAGACAGGTTCTGCTGCAGTGGTTGCACAGCCTTTCCTCTACAGGGAGACAGGTCTCTGCTGTGCTGCAGTGGTTGCACAGCCTTTCCTCTTACAGGGAGACAGGTTCTGCTGCAGTGGTTGTACAGCCCTTCCTCTACAGGGAGACAGGTTCTGCTGCAGTGGTTGTACAGCCCTTCCTCTACAGGGAGACAGGTTCTGCTGCAGTGGTTGTACAGCCTTTCCTCTACAGGGAGACAGGTTCTGCTGCAGTGGTTGTACAGCCCTTCCTCTACAGGGAGACAGGTTCTGCTGCAGTGGTTGTACAGCCCTTCCTCTACAGGGAGACAGGTTCTGCTGCAGTGGTTGTACAGCCTTTCCTCTACAGGGAGACAGGTTCTGCTGCAGTGGTTGTACAGCCTTTCCTCTACAGGGAGCCAGGTTCTGCTGCAGTGGTTGTACAGCCTTTCCTCTACAGGGAGACAGGTTCTGCTGTGGTGCAGTGGTTGTACAGCCCTTCCTCTACAGGGAGACAGGTTCTGCTGCAGTGGTTGCACAGCCTTTCCTCTACAGGGAGACAGGTTCTGCTGTGGTGCAGTGGTTGTACAGCCCTTCCTCTACAGGGAGACAGGTTCTGCTGCAGTGGTTGCACAGCCTTTCCTCTACAGGGAGACAGGTTCTGCTGTGCTGCAGTGGTTGTACAGCCTTTCCTCTACAGGGAGACAGGTTCTGCTGTGCTGCAGTGGCTGCACAGCCTTTCCTCTACAGGGAGACAGGTTCTGCTGTGGTGGTTGTACAGCCTTTCCTCTACAGGGAGACAGGTTCTGCTGTGGTGGTTGTACAGCCTTTCCTCTACAGGGAGACAGGTTCTGCTGCAGTGGTTGGACAGCCCTTCCTCTACAGGGAGACAGGTTCTGCTGTGCTGCAGTGGCTGCACAGCCTTTCCTCTACAGGGAGACAGGTTCTGCTGTTGTGCAGTGGTTGTACAGCCTTTCCTCTACAGGGAGACAGGTTCTGCTGTGGTGGTTGTACAGCCTTTCCTCTACAGGGAGACAGGTTCTGCTGCAGTGGTTGGACAGCCCTTCCTCTACAGGGAGACAGGTTCTGCTGTGCTGCAGTGGCTGCACAGCCTTTCCTCTACAGGGAGACAGGTTCTGCTGTTGCAGTGGTTGTACAGCCCTTCCTCTACAGGGAGCCAGGTTTTCCTGTGTCTGCCTCTTCTCAATGGCAAGGCTGTGCTCACTGAGCCTGTACTTTGTCAAGGTTTTTCTGATCAGTAACCATGGTCAAATAGTTAGCCCGGTGTACTGTCCATTTAGGGCCAGATAGCACTGCATTAGGGCTTTGTGTTTGTGCTTTGTGTTTCCCAATAAGCATGTAGTTTTTCTTGTTTTTTTGACTGTGTTGTAATTTAGTTTATTCTGATTGATTGGATGTTCTGGTCCTGAGGGCTTCAGTGTGTTAGTAGAACAGGTTTGTGAACTGGGACCAGGACCAGCTGGATGAGGGACTGAGGCTTCAGTGTGTTAGTAGCACAGGTTTGTAGACTCAGCCCCAGGACCAGCTGGTAGTGGATATTAGTAGTGGATATTGGCTTAATTCTGCCCTGCATGCATTGTTTGTAGTTTTCCTGGACATGTAGGAGAATCCCACAGAACCTATGCAGGGTTTCAATAAGGTGTTTGTCCCATTTGATGAAATCTTGTTTGCAAGTGGACCCCACACCTCGCTACCATAAAGTGCAATTGGTTCAATGACATATTGAATGTAGTTTTAGCCAAATTTTTAATAGGTCTTTCAATTTGAATTGGCTTTTTAATGGCGTAGAATGCCCTCGTGCTTTCTCTCTCAGTTCATTCACTGTCCACATTAAGGTGTCCAGTTGAGCTTATTTTTACCTAGGTAATTTTGTAGTGTGTGCAGTACTCTATATATTTTGTACCAATTGAGAACTTTGGTCTAATTCCCTGAGATCTCTCTCGCTTCCTGTCTTTCTCTCTCTCTCCCTCTCTCTCTCTCTCCCTCTCTCTCTTTCTCTTCTCTTCCTCTTCTCTATCTTCCCTCTCCCTCTCTTCTCCCTCCGTATGAGGACAGTAATCCTTTCTGTGTCTGTACGCATCTCTCCCTTCTCCTTCTTCTCTCTGTCTTCCTCCTCCCTCTTTCCCCACCCCTCTGTCAGTGAGCATGTCCAGACCCATACCTCTGCCCTATATATTCCTAATGAGGTTGGAATGGCTTCCGTGGGCAGGCATGCAGGCCAGCCAGCAGCTGATGGAAAAAGCAGAGGGCCTTATAGGCAGGAGGAGTGGTGGTAGGTGGAGTGGGACAGGGTGGGATGAGGGAAGTTGGATGGGGTGCAGTGGAAGCGGTGGAGCAGTAGAGTGGTTTATAGAGAGGCCTGGTGCTAAACCACTGTGCCTGCCACATGTCTATCCAGAGATATAGAAGAATGGGATAGATGGAAGATGGAGAAAGAGAAAGCAAGGGGGAGATGGAGGAAGAGAGATAGCATGAGAGCCAGAGAGAGAGCATGAGAAGGAGCCAGAGAGAGAGCATGAGAGAGAGCATGAGAGAGAGCCAGAGAGAGAGCATGAGAGAGAGCCAGAGAGATAGCATGAGAGAGAGCCACAGAGATAGCATGAGAAAGAGCCACAGAGATAGCATGAGAGAGAGCCACAGAGATAGCCAGAGAGAGAGCGCGAGAGAGAGCGCGCGAGAGAGAGAGAGCGAGAGAGAGCCAGAGAGAGAGCATGAGAGAGAGCCAGAGCGAGAGCATGAGAGAGAGCCAGAGAGATAGCATGAGAGAGAGCCAGAGAGAGCCATGAGAGATAGCATGAGATAGCATGAGAGAGAGCCAGAGAGATTGCATGAGAGAGAGCCAGAGACAGCATGAGAGAGAGCATGAGAGAGAGCCAGAGAGAGCATGAGAGATAGCATGAGAGAGAGCCAAAGAGAGAGCATGAGAGAGAGCATGAGAGATAGAGAGAGCATGAGATAGCATGAGAGAGAGCCAAAGAGATAGCATGAGAGGGAGCCAGAGAGATAGAGGAGAGGGAGCCAGAGAGATAGCATGAGGAGGAGCAGAGAGATAGCATGAGAGAGCCAGAGAGATAGCATGAGAGGAGCCAGAGAGAGAGCATGAGAGAGAGCATGAGAGATAGCATGAGAGAGAGCCAGAGAGATAGCATGAGAGGGAGCCATAGAGATAGCATGAGAGGGAGCCAGAGAGATAGCATGAGAAAGACCAGAGATAGCATGAGAGAAAGCCAGAGAGATAGCATGAGAGAGAGCCAGAGAGAGAGCCAGAGAGAGAGAGAGAGAGATGGGTGAGAAAGCAAAAGAGATGGAGGAGATGCGATGGTGAACAGTAGACTGTAGAGACAGTAAAGATGAAGAGAGAGGAGATGAGATGGTGAAATAGTAGACTGTAGAGAGAGTAAAGATGAAGAGAGAGGAGATGAGATGGTGAACAGTAGACTATAAGAGAGTAAAGATGAAGAGAGAGGGAGATGAGATGGTGAACAGTAGACTGTAGAGACAGTAAAGATGAAGAGAGAGGAGATGAGATGGTGAACAGTAGACTGTAGAGACAGTAAAGATGAGGGGATGAGATGGTGAACAGTAGACTGTAGAGACAGTAAAGATGAAGAGAGAGGAGATGAGATGGTGAACAGTAGCCTGTAGAGACAGTAAAGATGAAGGGAGAGAGAGAGATGAGATGGTGAACAGTAGACTGTAGAGACAGTAAAGATGAAGAGAGAGGAGATGAGATGGTGAACAGTAGACTGTAGAGAGAGTAAAGGTGAAGAGAGAGGAGATGAGATGGTGAACAGTAGACTGTAGAGAGAGTAAAGATGAAGAGAGAGGAGATGAGATGGTGAACAGTAGACTGTAGAGACAGTAAAGATGAAGAGAGAGGAGATGAGATGGTGAACAGTAGCCTGTAGAGACAGTAAAGAGATGAAGAGAGAGGAGAGATGATGGTGAACAGTGGCCTGTAGAGACAGTAAAGATGAAGAGAGAGAGAGAGAGATGAGATGGTGAACAGTAGACTGTAGAGACAGTAAAGATGAAGAGAGAGGAGATGAGATGGTGAACAGTAGACTGTAGAGACAGTAAAGATGAAGAGAGAGAGAGAGAGATGAGATGGTGAACAGTAGACTGTAGAGACAGTAAAGATGAAGAAAGAGGAGATGAGATGGTGAACAGTAGCCTGTAGAGACAGTAAAGATGAAGAGAGAGAGAGAGAGATGAGATGGTGAACAGTAGACTGTAGAGACAGTAAAGATGAAGAGAGAGGATATGAGATGGTGAACAGTAGCCTGTAGAGACAGTAAAGATGAAGAGAGAGAGAGAGATGAGATGGTGAACAGTAGACTGTAGAGACAGTAAAGATGAAGAGAGAGGAGATGAGATGGTGAACAGTAGCCTGTAGAGACAGTAAAGATGAAGAGAGAGGAGATGAGATGGTGAACAGTAGACTGTAGAGACAGTAAAGGTGAAGAGAGAGGAGATGAGATGGTGAACAGTAGACTGTAGAGACAGTAAAGATGAAGAGAGAGAGAGATGAGATGGTGAACAGTAGACTATAGAGAGAGTAAAGATGAAGGG
>NW_027012464.1:0-19365 GCF_036934945.1 Oncorhynchus masou masou
AGAGAGATGCACTTTCTCCTTTACTGTGAGAAATATTCCTCACCAAGAGATTCATTATTCACAGAAATGGCAACATTTATTCTAAATTGTAACTTATTATACCCAGAGGAAAAAGTAAAAGTACTCATGGGCGAAGGAGCAATGGCTCCTCTTTCAGCCAAATATGTATTGTCCTGCCATAGCCATAGGACACTGAATAATAACATCTGCATAGTAAACTGTAACTTAGTTATAATTAGTACTGTTGTTATTATTAGTAGAATTATTCTAATAGATGTGGTATGGGTAGTAGGGTGATGGTAATGATAGCAGTTTAGTGATGGTGGTGGTGGTGGTAGTGGTATGGGTAGTAGGGTGATGGTAATGATAGCAGTTTAGTGGTGGTGGAGGTGGTGGTAGTGGTATGGGTAGTAGGGTGATGGTAATGATAGCAGTTTAGTGGTGGTGGAGGTGGTGGTGGTAATAGTAATGATGATGGTAATGATAGCAGTTTAGTGGTGGTGGTGGTGGTAGTAGTAATGATGATGGTAATGATAGCAGTTTAGTGATGGTGGTGGTGGTGGTAGTAGTAATGATGATGGTCGTGATAGCAGTTTAGTGGTGGTGGTGGTGGTAGTAGTAATGATGATGGTAGTGATAGCAGTTTAGTGGTGGTGGTGGTGGTGGTAGTAGTAATGATGATGGTAATGATAGCAGTTTAGTGATGGTGGTGGTGGTGGTGGTGGTAATGATAGCAGTTTAGTGATGGTGGTGGTGGTAGTAGTAGTAATGATGATGGTAATGATAGCAGTGTAGTGATGGTGGTGGTGGTGGTGGTAATGATAGCAGTTTAGTGATGGTGGTGGTGGTGGTAGTAGTAATGATGATGGTAGTGATAGCAGTTTAGTGGTGGTGGTGGTGGTGGTAGTAGTAATGATGATGGTAGTGATAGCAGTTTAGTGATGGTGGTGGTAGTAGTAATGATGATGGTAGTGATAGCAGTTTAGTGGTGGTGGTGGTGGTGGTAGTAGTAATGATGATGGTAGTGATAGCAGTTTAGTGATGGTGGTGGTGGTGGTAGTAGTAATGATGATGGTAGTGATAGCAGTTTAGTGGTGGTGGTGGTGGTGGTAGTAGTAATGATGATGGTAGTGATAGCAGTTTAGTGATGGTGGTGGTAGTAGTAATGATGATTGTAGTGATAGCAGTTTAGTGGTGGTGGTGGTAGTAGTAATGATGATTGTAGTGATAGCAGTTTAGTGGTGGTGGTGGTGGTAATGATGATGGTAGTGATGGTAGTGATAGCAGTTTAGTGGTGGTGGTGGTGGTAGTAGTAATGATGATGGTAGTGGTAGCAGTTTAGTGGTGGTGGTGGTGGTGGTAGTAGTAATGATGATGGTAATGATAGCAGTTTAGTGGTGGTGGTGGTAGTAGTAGTAATGATGATGGTAGTGATAGCAGTTTAGTGGTGGTGGTGGTAGTAGTAATGATGATGGTAATGATAGCAGTTTAGTGGTGGTGGTGGTGGTGGTAGTAGTAATGATGATGGTCGTGATAGCAGTTTAGTGGTGGTGGTAGTAGTAATGATGATGGTCGTGATAGCAGTTTAGTGGTGGTGGTGGTAGTAGTAATGATGATGGTAATGATAGCAGTTTAGTGGTGGTGGTGGTAGTAGTAATGATGATGGTAATGATAGCAGTTTAGTGGTGGTAGAGAGAAAAAGTACTGATGATTTTGTTTGGTAGGCGATGTAGTTGGTGACTTCCTGATCACTGCTAGTACTGCCTCCTGATAGTGTTGCGAGGACTCAATACACACAGAGAGAGAGAGAGAGAGAGAGAGAGAGAGAGAGAGAGAGAGAGAGATGCACTTTCTACTTTACTGTGAGAAATATTCCTCACCAAGAGATTCATTATTCACAGAAATGACTACATTTATTCTAAATTGTAACTTATTATACCCAGAGGAAAAAGTAAAAATACTCATGGGCGAAGGAGCAATGGCTCCTCTTTCAGCCAAATATGTATTGTCCTGCCATAGCCATAGGACACTGAATAATAACATCTGCATAGTAAACTGTAACTTAGTTATAATTAGTACTGTTGTTATTATTAGTAGAATTATTCTAATAGATGTGGTATGGGTAGTAGGGTGATGGTAATGATAGCAGTTTAGTGGTGGTGGTGGTGGTGGTAGTGGTATGGGTAGTAGGGTGATGGTAATGATAGCAGTTTAGTGGTGGTGGAGGTGGTGGTGGTAATGATAGCAGTTTAGTGATGGTGGTGGTGGTGGTAGTAGTAATGATGATGGTAGTGATAGCAGTTTAGTGGTGGTGGTGGTGGTGGTAGTAGTAATGATGATGGTAGTGATAGCAGTTTAGTGATGGTGGTGGTAGTAGTAATGATGATGGTAGTGATAGCAGTTTAGTGGTGGTGGTGGTGGTAGTAGTAATGATGATGGTAATGATAGCAGTTTAGTGATGGTGGTGGTGGTAGTAGTAATGATGATGGTCGTGATAGCAGTTTAGTGATGGTGGTGGTGGTGGTAATGATAGCAGTTTAGTGATGGTGGTGGTGGTAGTAGTAGTAATGATGATGGTAATGATAGCAGTGTAGTGATGGTGGTGGTGGTGGTGGTAATGATAGCAGTTTAGTGATGGTGGTGGTGGTGGTAGTAGTAATGATGATGGTAGTGATAGCAGTTTAGTGGTGGTGGTGGTGGTGGTAGTAGTAATGATGATGGTAGTGATAGCAGTTTAGTGATGGTGGTGGTAGTAGTAAGATGATGGTAGTGATAGCAGTTTAGTAGTGGTGGTGGTGGTGGTAGTAGTAATGATGATGGTAGTGATAGCAGTTTAGTGATGGTGGTGGTGGTGGTAGTAGTAATGATGATTGTAGTGATAGCAGTTTAGTGGTGGTGGTGGTAGTAGTAATGATGATTGTAGTGATAGCAGTTTAGTGGTGGTGGTGGTGGTGGTAGTAATGATGATGGTAGTGATGGTAGTGATAGCAGTTTAGTGGTGGTGGTGGTGGTAGTAGTAATGATGATGGTAGTGGTAGCAGTTTAGTGGTGGTGGTGTTGGTGGTAGTAGTAATGATGATGGTAATGATAGCAGTTTAGTGGTGGTGGTGGTAGTAGTAGTAATGATGATGGTAGTGATAGCAGTTTAGTGGTGGTGGTGGTAGTAGTAATGATGATGGTAATGATAGCAGTTTAGTGGTGGTGGTGGTGGTGGTAGTAGTAATGATGATGGTCGTGATAGCAGTTTAGTGGTGGTGGTGGTGGTAGTAGTAATGATGATGGTCGTGATAGCAGTTTAGTGGTGGTGGTGGTGGTAGTAGTAATGATGATGGTAGTGATAGCAGTTTAGTGGTGGTGGTGGTGGTGGTAGTAGTAATGATGATGGTAATGATAGCAGTTTAGTGGTGGTGGTGGTGGTGGTAATAGTAATGATGATTGTAGTGATAGCAGTTTAGTGGTGGTGGTGGTGGTGGTAGTAGTAATGATGATGGTAATGATAGCAGTTTAGTGATGGTGGTGGTGGTGGTAGTAGTAATGATGATTGTAGTGATAGCAGTTTAGTGGTGTTGGTGGTGGTGGTAGTAGTAATGATGATGGTAGTGATAGCAGTTTAGTGGTGGTGGTGGTGGTGGTGGTAGTAGTAATGATGATGGTAGTGATAGCAGTTTAGTGGTGGTGGTGGTGGTGGTAGTACCACCACCACCATCCTAGCTGGAGGGGTGCTCTCATCTTATCTACCAACATAGACAGGGCTCTAACTCCTCTAGCTCCACAATGAAATAGGGTGCAGGCCAGGCAGCAGGCTGTTAGCCAGCCTGCCAGCATAGTGGAGTCTGCCACTAGCATAGTCAGTGTAGTCAGCTCAGCTATCACCATTGAGACCGTGTCTGTGCCTCGACCTAGGTTGCGCAAAACTAAACATGGCGGTGTTCGCCTTAGCAATCTCACTAGGATAAAGACCACCTCCATTCCTGTCATTATTGAAAGAGATCATGATACCTCACATCTCAAAATAGGGCTACTTAATGTTAGATCCCTTACTTCAAAGGCAATTATAGTCAATGAACTAATCACTGATCATAATCTTGATGTGATTGGCCTGACTGAAACATGGCTTAAGCCTGATGAATTTACTGTGTTAAATGAGGCCTCACCTCCTGGCTACACTAGTGACCATATCCCCGTGCATCCCGCAAAGGCGGAGGTGTTGCTAACATTTACGATAGCAAATTTCAATTTACAAAAAAAAAATGACGTTTTCGTCTTTTGAGCTTCTAGTCATGAAATCTATGCAGCCTACTCAATCACTTTTTATAGCTACTGTTTACAGGCCTCCTGGGTCATATACAGCGTTCCTCACTGAGTTCCCTGAATTCCTATCGGACCTTGTAGTCATAGCAGATAATATTCTAATCTTTGGTGACTTTAATATTCACATGGAAAAGTCCACAGACCCACTCCAAAAGGCTTTCGGAGCCATCATCGACTCAGTGGGTTTTGTCCAACATGTCTCTGGACCCACTCACTGTCACAGTCATACGCTGGACCTAGTTTTGTCCCATGGAATAAATGTTGTGGATCTTAATGTTTTTCCTCATAATCCAGGACTATCGGACCACCATTTTATTACGTTTGCAATTGCAACAAATAATCTGCTCAGACCCCAACCAAGGAACATCAAAAGTCGTGCTATAAATTCACAGACAACACAGATTCCTTGATGTCCTTCCAGATTCCCAGAGGACAAAAATCAGTTAACCACCTAACTGAGGAACTCAATTTAACCTTGCGCAATACCCTAGATGCAGTTGCACCCCTAAAAACTAAAAACATTTCTCATAAGAAACTAGCTCCCTGGTACACAGAAAATACCCGAGCTCCGAAGCAAGCTTCCAGAAAATTGGAACGGAAATGGCGCCACACCAAACTGGAAGTCTTCCATCTAGCTTGGAAAGACAGTACCGTGCAGTACCGAAGAGCCCTTACTGCTGCTCGATCATCCTATTTTTCTAACTTAATTGAGGACAATAAGAACAATCCAAAATTCCTTTTTGATACGGTCGCAAAGCTAACTAAAAGCAGCATTCCCCAAGAGAGGATGACTTTCACTTTAGCAGTGATAAATTCATGAACTTCTTTGAGGAAAAATTATGATTATTAGAAAGCAAATTACAGACTCCTCCTTAAATCTGCGTATTCCTTCAAAGCTCAGTTGTCCTGAGTCTGCACAACTCTGCGTGGACCTAGGATCAAGAGAGACGCTCAAGTGTTTTAGTACTATATCTCTTGACACAATGATGAAAATAATCATGGCCTCTAAACCTTCAAGCTGCTTACTGGACCCTATTCCAACTAAACTACTGAAAGAGCTGCTTCCTGTGCTTGGCCCTCCTATGTTGAACATAATAAACGGCTCTCTATCCACCGGATGTGTACCAAACTCACTAAAAGTGGCAGTAATAAAGCCTCTCTTGAAAAAGCCAAACCTTGACCCAGAAAATATAAAAAACTATCGGCCTATATCGAATCTTCCATTCCTCTCAAAAATCTTAGAAAAGGCTGTTGCTCAGCAACTCACTGCCTTCCTGAAGACAAACAATGTATATGAAATGCTTCAGTCTGGTTTTAGACCCCATCATAGCACTGAGACGGCACTTGTGAAGGTGGTAAATGACATTTTAATGGCATCGGACCGAGGCTCTGCATCTGTCCTCGTGCTCCTAGACCTTAGTGCTGCTTTTGATACCATCGATCACCACATTCTTTTGGAGAGATTGGAAACCCAAATTGGTCTACACGGACAAGTTCTGGCCTGGTTTAGATCTTATCTGTCGGAAAGATATCAGTTTGTCTCTGTGGATGGTTTGTCCTCTGACAAATCAACTGTAAATTTCGGTGTTCCTCAAGGTTCCGTTTTAGGACCGCTGTTGTTTTCACTATATATTTTACCTCTTGGGGATGTTATTCGAAAACATAATGTTAACTTTCACTGCTATGCGGATGATACACAGCTGTACATTTCAATGAAACATGGTGAAGCCCCAAAATTGCCCTCGCTAGAAGCATGTGTTTCAGACATAAGGAAGTGGATGGCAGCAAACTTTCTACTTTTAAACTCGGATAAAACAGAGATGCTTGTTCTAGGTCCCAAGAAACAAAGAGATCTTCTGTTGAATCTGACAATTAATCTTAATGGTTGTACAGTCATCTCAAATAAAACTGTGAACGACCTCGGCGTTACTCTGGACCCTGATCTCTCTTTTGAAGAACATATCAAGACCATTTCAAGGACAGCTTTTTTCCATCTACGTAACATTGCAAAAATCAGAAACTTTCTGTCCAAAAATGATGCAGAAAAATTAATCCATGCTTTTGTCACTTCTAGGTTAGACTACTGCAATGCTCTACTTTCCGGCTACCCGGATAAAGCACTAAATAAACTTCAGTTAGTGCTAAATACGGCTGCTAGAATCCTGACTAGAACCAAAACATTTGATCATATTACTCCAGTGCTAGCCTCCCTACACTGGCTTCCTGTCAAAGCAAGGGCTGATTTCAAGGTTTTACTGCTAACCTACAAAGCATTGCATGGGCTTGCTCCTACCTATCTCTCTGATTTGGTCCTGCCGTACATACCTACACGTACGCTACGGTCACAAGACGCAGGCCTCCTAATTGTCCCTAGAATTTCTAAGCAAACAGCTGGAGGCAGGGCTTTCTCCTATAGAGCTCCATTTTTATGGAACGGTCTGCCTACCCATGTCAGAGACGCAAACTCGGTCTCAACCTTTAAGTCTTTACTGAAGACTCATCTCTTCAGTGGGTGATATGATTGAGTGTAGTCTGGCCCAGGAGTGGGAAGGTGAACGGAAAGGCTCTGGAGCAACGAACCACCCTTGCTGTCTCTGCCTGGCCGGTTCCCCTCTTTCCACTGGGATTCTCTGCCTCTAACCCTATTACAGGGGCTGAGTCACTGGCTTGCTGGGGCTCTCTCATGCCGTCCCTGGAGGGGGTGCGTCACCTGAGTGGGTTGATTCACTGATGTGGTCATCCTGTCTGGGTTGGCGCCCCCCCCCTTGGGTTGTGCCGTGGCGGAGATCTTTGCGGGCTATACTCAGCTTTGTCTCAGGATGGTAAGTTGGTGGTTGAAGATATCCCTCCAGTGGTGTGGGGGCTGTGCTTTGGCATAGTGGGTGGGGTTATATCCTTCCTGTTTGGCCCTGTCCGGGGGTGTCCTCGGGTGGGGCCACAGTGTCTCCTGACCCCTCCTGTCTCAGCCTCCAGTATTTATGCTGCAGTAGTTTATGTGTCGGGTGGCTGGGGTCAGTTTGTTATATCTGGAGTACTTCTCCTGTCCAATTCGGTGTCCTGTGTGAATCTAAGTGTGCGTTCTCTAATTCTCTCCTTTCTCTCTCGGAGGACCTGAGCCCTAGGACCATGCCCCAGGACTACCTGACATGATGACTCCTTGCTGTCCCCAGTCCACCTGGCCGTGCTGCTGCTCCAGTTTCAACTGAACCGCGGCCCTAGGACCATGCCCCAGGACTACTTGACATGATGACTCCTTGCTGTCCCCAGTCCACCTGGCCGTGCTGCTGCTCCAGTTTCAACTGTTCTGCCTTATTATTATTCGACCATGCTGGTCATTTATGAACATTTGAACATCTTGGCCATGTTCTGTTATAATCTCTACCCGGCACAGCCAGAAGAGGACTGGCCACCCCACATAGCCTGGTTCCTCTCTAGGTTTCTTCCTAGGTTTTGGCTTTTCTAGGGAGTTTTTCCTAGCCACCGTGCTTCTACACCTGCATTGCTTGCTGTTTGGGGTTTTAGGCTGGGTTTCTGTACAGCACTTTGAGATATCAGCTGATGTACGAAGGGCTATATAAATAAATTTGATTTGATTTGATTTGAATGATGATGGTCGTGATAGCAGTTTAGTGGTGGTGGTGGTGGTAGTAGTAATGATGATGGTAGTGATAGCAGTTTAGTGGTGGTGGTGGTGGTAGTAGTAATGATGATGGTAGTGATAGCAGGTTAATGGTGGTGGTGGTGGTGGTGGTAGTAGTAATGATGATTGTAGTGATAGCAGTTTAGTGGTGGTGGTGGTAGTAGTAATGATGATTGTAGTGATAGCAGTTTAGTGGTGGTGGTGGTGGTGGTAGTAATGATGATGGTAGTGATGGTAGTGATAGCAGTTTAGTGGTGGTGGTGGTGGTAGTAGTAATGATGATGGTAGTGATAGCAGTTTAGTGGTGGTGGTGGTGGTGGTAGTAGTAATGATGATGGTAATGATAGCAGTTTAGTGGTGGTGGTGGTAGTAGCAGTAATGATGATGGTCGTGATAGCAGTTTAGTGGTGGTGGTGGTGGTAGTAGTAATGATGATGGTAGTGATAGCAGTTTATTGGTGGTGGTGGTGGTGGTAGAAGTAATGATGATGGTAGTGATAGCAGTTTAGTGGTGGTGGTGGTGGTAGTAGTAATGAAGATGGTAGTGATAGCAGTTTAGTGGTGGTGGTGGTGGTGGTAGTAGTAATGATGATGGTCGTGATAGCAGTTTAGTGGTGGTGGTGGTGGTAGTAGTAATGATGATGGTAGTGATAGCAGTTTAGTGGTGGTGGTGGTGGTGGTAGAAGTAATGATGATGGTAGTGATAGCAGTTTAGTGGTGGTGGTGGTGGTAGTAGTAATGAAGATGGTAGTGATAGCAGTTTAGTGGTGGTGGTGGTGGTAGTAGTAATGATGATGGTAATGATAGCAGTTTAGTGGTGGTGGTGGTGGTGGTAGTAGTAATGATGATGGTCGTGATAGCAGTTTAGTGATGGTGGTGGTGGTGGTAGTAGTAATTATGATTGTAGTGATAGCAGTTTAGTGATGGTGGTGGTGGTGGTAGAGTCTCTCTCACTGTCTGTCTCTCTGTCTGTCTCTCTCTGTGTCTCTCTCCCTCCCTCAAAACATATATATAGATTTTTTTTCACCTTTATTTAACCAGGTTGGCTAGTTGAGAACAAATTCTCATTTGCAACTGTGACCTGGCCAAGATAAAGCAAAGCAGTGTGACACAGACAACAACACAGAGTTACACATGGAGTAAGCAATAAACAAGCCAATAACACAATAAACAAGTCAATGACACCGTGGAAACAAATAAAGTCTATATACAGTGTGTGCAAAAGGCATGAAGAGGTAGGCAATAAATAGGCCATAGGAGCAAATAATTACAATTTAGCAGATTAACACTGGAGTGATAAATGAGCAGATGATGATGTGCAAGTAGAGATACTGGTGTGCAAAAGAGCAGAAAAGTAAATCAAATAAAAACAGTATGGGGATCGCTGCAGCGATCGGTTAGCTGCTTAGATAGTTGATGTTTAAAGTTGGTGAGGGAAATAAAAGTCTCCAATTTCTGCGATTTTTCCAATTCTTTCCAGTCACTGGCAGCAGAGAACTGGAAGGAAAGGAGGCCAAATGAGGTGTTGGCTTTGGGGATGATCAGTGAGATATAGCTGCTGGAACATGTGCTACGGGTGGCTGTTGTTATTGTGACCAGTGAACTGAGATAGGGCGGAGCTTGACCTACCATAGACTTATAGATGACCTAGAGCCAGTGGGTCTGGCGACGAATATGTAGTGAGGGCCAGCCGACTGGAGCATACAGGTTGCAGTGGTGGGTGGTATAAGGTGCTTTAGTAACAAAACGGATGGTATTGTGATAGACTGCATCCAGCAATGTTGGAAGCTATTTTGTAGATGACATCGCCGAAGTCGAGGATCAGTAGGATAGTCAGTTTTACTAGGGTACGTTTGGCGGCATGAGTGAAGGAGGCTTTGTTGCAAAATAGAAAGCCAATTCTAGATTTGATTTTTGATTGGAGATGTTTAATATGAGTCTGGAAGGAGAGTTTACAGTCTAGCCAGACACCTAGGTATTTAAAGTTGTCCATATATTCTAGGTCGGAAGCGTCCAGGGTGGTGATGCTCGTCAGGCGGGCAGGTGCAGGCAGCGAATGGTTGAAAAGCATGCATTTGGTTTTACTAGTGTTTAAGAGCAGTTGGAGGCCACGGAAGGAGTGTTGTATGGCATTGAAGCTTGTTTGGAGGTTAGTTAGCACAGTGTCCAAGGAAGGGCCAGAAGTATACAGAATGGTGTCGTCTGCGTAGAGGTGGATCAGGGAATCGCCCGCAGCAAGAGCGACATCATTGATATATACAGAGAAAAGAGTCGGCCCAAGAATTGAACCCTGTGGTAACCCATAGATAATGCCAGAAATCCGGACAACATGCCCTCCGATTTGACACACTGAACTCTGTCTGCAAAGTAGTTGGTGAACCAGGCGAGGCAGTCATTAGAAAAACCAAGGCTATTGAGTCTGCCGATAAGAATAATTGATGATTGACAGAGTCGAAAGCCTTGGCCAGGTCGATGAAGACGGCTGCACAGTACTGTCTTTTATCGATGGCGGTTATGATATCGTTTATTACCTTGAGCGTGGCTGAGGTGCACCCGTGACCGGCTCGGAAGCCGGATTGCACAGCGGAGAAGGTATGGTGGGATTCGAAATGGTCAGTGATCTGTTTATTAACTTGGCTTTCGAAGACTTTAGATAGGCAGGGCAGGATGGATATAGGTATGTAACAGTTTGGGTCCAGGGTGTCACCCCCTTTGAAGAGGAGGATGACCGCGGCAGCTTTCCAATCGTTAGGGATCTCGGACGTTACAAAAGAGAGGTTGAACAGGCTGGTAATAGGGGTTGCAACAATGGCGGCGGATAGTTTTGGAAAGAGAGGGTCCAGATTGTCTAGCCCAGCTGATTTGTACGGGTAAAGGTTTTGCAGCTCTTTCAGAACATCTGCAGTCTGGATATTGTTGAAGGAGAAGCTGGGGAGGCTTGGGCGAGTAGCTGCGGAGGGAGGCGGAGCTGTTGGCCGGGGTTGGAGTAGCCAGGAGGAAGGCATGGCCGGCCGTTGAGAAATGCTTTTTGACATTTTCGATTATCATGGATTTATCAGTGGTGATCGGGTTACCTAGCCTCAGTGAAGTGGGCAGCTGGGAGGAGGTGCTCTGCTCACATGCTTACGCACATAAGCAGCTTACAGACCACACATTATATAACTTTGCCTTATTGATTTCACCCCACTAGTATCATCGCCCTAAAAACGAATTGGTCCAGATAATACTGACGTCATTTCAGCCACAGAGGAATTAAAGGTAAGAGGTTCTGGCTTCTTCCAGCGCTTTTGAGAATTCCTCTTCTAGCTGATTCTGAACCAAGGTGATCTGCTCTCGGCCTGAGGCTGAAATTAATGTGAAGTAATGCTTTCGTCCCCTCCCCACATAGGTCTTCATTAGCCAATCCCCATGACCCACACCAATCCCATGCCATTACTCCCCAGCCATCATCAATATACCCTGCTGTTCTATAGGCTGTTCCCAGCAGCTAGCTGCACGCATCATTCCAGCTTTACTCTAGTTTCTGTCACACAGCTTAAATGTCCAATGGAGCCATTTTTATCTGGGTAACAATTAAGTACCTTACTCTGATTGTTTCTAATTAAAATGATGAAAAACAAACAAACAAAAATAGCTTCTTAGCAAAGAATAATTTCTCAAGCAATAATTTGGTAGGACTGTCTGGGAGTGCTGAACTGAAAACTGTTGTTGGCAGCAAAACAGGCGGACATTTCCAAACCGCTGACACTCAAAGTCTGTAACAAAAAGGGAGACAACGTGGAGATAAGGAATCACAAAAATATATTTATTAACTGAAGTAACCTAAATAAAATTAACAATGGTGTGTGTAGTCAGTAATCAGTAGTGTAAGTGAGTGGTTGCGTGCATAGATGTGATAATGAGGGGTGTTGAAAGGTGCCAAAGCAAACAATCAAAACGGCCACAAAAGTGCCACAACCACAATCTAACAGTGTCTGCATGGAGAGAGTCTCCTCAACGAATGGGGGAAGAGGTGTATTATCCCGGGACACACCCCATGTCGCTGACGACCCTCATAGCTCCGCCTACCAACGTCCTAATAAGGAAAACAAGAGCAAAGAGAAAGAATACGACAGACAATGGGTGGGTTGTCACACCGCTGTCATCATTTTCACAATTTCACAGTATTATTCAAACCTCATAGTGTGGAAATGTAAAACACAGTAAAATCTCATTTTTGACTTACACTGGGCCTTTAAACAATGAACCAACTGAATGCCATTCACTCAGCCCCTCCTTCTCCTATCCATCCATCCCTCCCTCCTACCCTCCCTTTAATACCATCGGGGATGTGTCCATATCTCAGGTCCTGTTCTAATGCATGACAAAAGTGTCTCTTATATTGAGGGAATTTGTTAGCATGCCCCATCTCCATTGTCATTTCACAGTTTTCCCCCAGTGGGTCGGTGAGTTAAACTGGGTGGAAAAAAATATATAAAACAGAAAACAAAACAAACATTGGGGCTCTTAAAAGGCAGCCAAGCGTGAACGCCAGAGAAATACCCAAACTAAGCAGGAAAAAAGGTCTCTGAGGCACTGATGCACTAAAACATGTTTTGATTCATTCTGAGGATGTGGTGTTGGATGGAATTAAAAATGGTATTTTATTTTTTATCCCTTATTTTACCAGGTTAGTTGACTGAGAACACATTCTCATTTACAGCAACAACCTGGTGAATAGTTACAGGGGAGAGGAAGGGGGACGAGTGTCCCAATGGGAATCTGGGTATGATTAGGTGCCCATGATGGTATGAGGGCCAGATTGGGAATTTAGCCAGGACACCAGGGTTAACAACCCGACTCTTACGATAAGCACCATGGGATCTTTAGTGACCACAGAGAGCCAAGATACCTGTTTAACATCACATCCGTAAGACAGCAACCTGCACAGGGCAATGTCCCCAATCACTGCCCTGGGACGCTGGGATATATATTTTTTTTTTAGACCAGAGGAAAGGGTGTCTCCTACTGACCCGCCAAAACCACTTCCAGCAAGCCAGCAGTGGGATACAGGGTGGTATGCTGCTGGCCCCGATGACATCCGCACTAGATCCACACTCCTGTATGAACTTGTTTGTAGTATCCCTGACTGAAACTTCTTGTTGCTGCAAATGAGAATGAGTTCTCAGTCAACTTACCTGGTAAAATAAGGGTAATATAAATAAAAAATGTAATACATCCACACTACAACTACATCCACACTACATCTACACTACATCCACACTACATCCACACTAGGTTTCCTATCCTACTCTTGGTAAACAGATAATAATCTTTGTCTGCCAGGTTGCAGATGGGTGATGCCCTGGTACCTGGAGTTAATATCAGCCCACTACTCATGACCTATTTTCACCACTATTGGCCATACACTTAGCTTCATTATCATCATCCCCCCCCCACCAACTGAAGTGTCCCTGACTGAAGTGTCCCTGACTGAACTGAAGTGTCCCTGACTGAACGGCAGCATCCCTGACTAAAGTGAAGCATCCCTGACTAAAGTGAAGCATCCCTGACTAAAGTGAAGCATCCCTGACTAAAGTGAAGCATCCCTGACTGGAGTGAAGCTTCCCTGACTGGACTGCAGCGTCCCTGACTGGAGTGAAGCGTCCCTGACTGGAGTGAAGCGTCCCTGACTGGAGTGAAGCGTCCCTCACTGGACTGCAGCGTCCCTGACTGGAGTGAAGCGTCCCTCACTGGACTGCAGCGTCCCTGACTGGAGTGAAGCATCCCTGACTGGACTGCAGCGTCCCTGACTGGAGTGAAGCATCCCTGACTGGACTGCAGCGTCCCTGACTGGAGTGAAGTGTCCCTGACTGGAGTGAAGCGTCCCTGACTGGACTGCAGCATCCCTGACTGGAGTGAAGCGTCCCTGACTGGAGTGAAGTGTCCCTGACTGGAGTGAAGTGTCCCTGACTGGAGTGAAGCGTCCCTGAATGAAGTGAAGTGTCCCTGACTGGAGTGAAGTGTCCCTGACTGGAGTGAAGTGTCCCTGACTGGAGTGAAGTGTCCCTGACTGAAGTGAAGTGTCCCTGACTGAAGTGAAGCGTCCCTGAATGAAGTGAAGTGTCCCTGACTGGAGTGAAGTGTCCCTGACTGGAGTGAAGTGTCCCTGACTGGAGTGAAGCGTCCCTGACTGGAGTGAAGCGTCCCTGACTGGAGTGAAGTGTCCCTGACTGGACTGCAGCGTCCCTGACTGGAGTGAAGTGTCCCTGACTGAAGTGAAGTGTCCCTGACTGAAGTGAAGCGTCCCTGAATGAAGTGAAGTGTCCCTGACTGAAGTGAAGCGTCCCTGAATGAAGTGAAGTGTCCCTGACTGAAGTGAAGTGTCCCTGACTGAAGTGTCCCTGACTGGACTGCAGCGTCCTGACTGGACTGCAGCGTCCCTGACTGGACTGCAGCGTCCCTGACTGGACTGCAGGCGTCCTGACTGAAGAGAGGTGTCCCTGACTGGAGTGAAGTGTCCCTGACTGAAGTGAAGTGTCCCTGACTGGAGTGAAGTGTCCCTGACTGGAGTGAAGTGTCCCTGACTGGAGTGAAGTGTCCCTGACTGAAGTGAAGTGTCCCTGACTGAAGTGAAGCGTCCCTGAATGAAGTGAAGTGTCCCTGACTGAAGTGAAGTGTCCCTGACTGGAGTGAAGCGTCCCTGACTGGAGTGAAGCATCCCTGACTGAAGTGAAGTGTCCCTGACTGGAGTGAAGTGTCCCTGACTGAAGTGAAGTGTCCCTGACTGGAGTGAAGCGTCCCTGACTGGAGTGAAGCGTCCCTGACTGGACTGAAGCGTCCCTGACTGAAGTGAAGTGTCCCTGACTGGAGTGAAGCGTCCCTGACTGGAGTGAAGCATCCCTGACTGAAGTGAAGTGTCCCTGACTGGAGTGAAGCGTCCCTGACTGGAGTGAAGTGTCCCTGCCTGAAGTGAAGTGTCCCTGACTGGACTGCAGCGTCCCTGACTGGAGTGAAGCGTCCCTGACTGGACTGCAGCGTCCCTGACTGGACTGCAGCGTCCCTGACTGAAGAGAGGTGTCCCTGACTGGAGTGAAGTGTCCCTGACTGAAGTGAAGTGTCCCTGACTGGAGTGAAGCGTCCCTGACTGGACTGAAGCGTCCCTGACTGGAGTGAAGCGTCCCTGACTGGACTGCAGCGTCCCTGACTGGAGTGAAGCGTCCCTGACTGGACTGCAGCGTCCCTGACTGGAGTGAAGCGTCGCTGACTGGAGTGAAGTGTCCCTGACTGAAGTGTCCCTGACTGGAGTGAAGTGTCCCTGACTGGACTGCAGCATCCCTGACTGGAGTGAAGCGTCTCTGACTGGAGTGACGCGTCCCTGACTGAAGTGTCCCTGACTGAAGTGTCCCTGACTGAAGTGTCCCTGACTGAAGCGTCCTGTTTCTGGGCTTTCCTTCTATGATACACTAACACCCTGGTTGAATCAATGTTGTTTCCACGTCATTTCAATGAATGTTGTACCAACGTTGAATTAGTAGTATGTGACCAGCTAGACCAAGCTGGAGTGGGACGCAAACACACACACACCCTAACACACATACATCCTAAGCTGAAGTGGGCTGTAACATTCTCTACTCAACCCCTCATCACTGTCGGCTTACCGCAACGCCATGTCTATGAGAGGATCACACATCTCAAAGCCGTCAAGTCTGGATCACAGACCCCAACTGACACACAGACACATGGAAACACAAACACAGTACATACACACCAGAGAGGCACACAAAAGACGTTTCTTTGTCGCCATGTCCCTTCTGTAAAGCAGTCTACCAGAAATCATAGAGGTGGTTGGCCATGTTTTGTTCTGCAGTCTGAATACGCTATTGATTTGCCCTAAAGTGCATTTAACAAAAGACTAAGTGAATTCATCAAGCGAAGAGGATTCCAATCATCCCAAACTTTAGCAACAGATATCTTCTTCTACTTCACCTAAGTTACTTGGATTGTTAGATACTGTTGCACAAGTTCTTGGTAGTTGTAAATAGTTAAATCTCGATCCTCTGCCCCCGTAGTGCCATAGGAGCAGAGTCTGTGCCAAGAAGCAAGATTTGAAATGTAAATTAATCATGAGGCCTTTGCCAGATGAAAAGGGGAAACACAGCTGAAAAGTTGTATGTCGGAGAAACTTTGAATCAAATCGTGAAACTCAGATAGATTTCATTAATGAATGAAATTCGGAGAAAAGGCTTGCTGAGGGACACTGTCTGCCACGTGTGCTGTTTTTTTAAGTCAGTCAAAGCGGACAGGTGTTTCAAGGCACTGGGTGGAAATCTAATCAACAAGCTCTCCATGGCCAGACAAGACACTTGCTGATGTACAACTAAAGCACAACAGACAACCAAGATGAGATTACATTAGTATTACAGTGTGCATGGAAATATGACAGTAGGAATGACATTTGTGATAGATGAAGTAGTAGAGGGAAATGACAGTGGATCTATTATCTTCAAATGAAAGAGGGCCACCTCTCCAAAGTTCATTTCCTGTCCAAAAGAACATTGTCACTACACCTGTTCTTTAACCACAAGGCTTTGTGTGGGATGGCCTTTTCTTTTCTACACACTGAAAAACTTTGTATGGCTTAGATACCGCTAACGGGATCGATATGACAACAGCCAGTGAAAGTGCATGGCACCAAATTCAAAACAACAGAAATCTCATAATTAAAATTACAGGTTACAGGGGTTACAGGGATTACAGGGGTTACAGGGGTACCAGGGGTAACAGGGGTTACAGAGGTAACAGGGGTTACAGGGGTTACAGGGGTTACAGAGGTTCCAGGGGTTACAGGGGTTACAGGGGTTACAGAGGTTACAGGGGTTACAGAGGTTCCAGGGGTTACAGGGGTTACAGGGGTTACAGAGGTTCCAGGGGTTACAGGGGTTACAGAGGTTACAGGGGTTACAGAGGTTCCAGGGATTACAGGGGTTACAGGGGTTACAGGGGTTACAGGGGTTACAGGGGTTACAGAGGTTCCAGGGGTTCCAGGGGTTACAGGGGTTACAGAGGTAACAGGGGTTACAGAGGTAACAGGGGTAACAGGGGTTACAGGGGTTACAGAGGTTCCAGGGGTTACAGGGGTTACAGGGGTTACAGGGGTTACAGGGGTTACAGAGGTTACAGAGGTTACAGAGGTTACAGGGGTTAGAGAGGTAACAGAGGTAACAGAGGTAACAGGGGTTACAGGGGTTACAGGGGTTACAGAGGTTACAGAGGTTACAGGGGTTACAGTGGTAACAGGGGTTACAGGGGTTACAGGGGTTACAGAGGTAACAGGGGTTACAGAGGTAACAGGGGTAACAGGGGTTACAGAGGTTCCAGGGTTACAGGGGTTACAGAGGTTACAGAGGTTACAGGGGTTAGAGAGGTAACAGAGGTAACAGGGGTAACAGGGGTAACAGGGGTTACAGGGGTTACAGGGGTTACAGGGGTTACAGGGTTACAGGGGTTACAGGGGTTACAGTGGTAACAGGGGTTACAGGGGTTACAGGGGTTACAGGGGTTACAGGGGTTACAGGGGTTACAGGGGTTACAGGGGTTACAGAGGTTCCAGGGGTTACAGGGGTTACAGGGGTTACAGGGGTTACAGGGGTTACAGGGGTTACAGGGGTTACAGAGGTTCCAGGGGTTACAGGGGTTACAGAGGTTACAGGGGTTACAGAGGTTCCAGGGATTACAGGGGTTACAGAGGTTCCAGGGGTTCCAGGGGTTACAGGGGTTACAGAGGTTACAGGGGTTACAGAGGTTACAGAGGTTCCAGGGGTTACAGGGGTTACAGAGGTAACAGGGGTTACAGGGGTAACAGGGGTAACAGGGGTTACAGGGGTTACAGAGGTTCCAGGGGTTACAGGGGTTACAGGGGTTACAGGGGTTACAGGGGTTACAGGGGTTACAGAGGTTACCGAGGTTACAGAGGTTACAGGGGTTAGAGAGGTAACAGAGGTAACAGAGGTAACAGGGGTTACAGGGGTTACAGGGGTTACAGAGGTTACAGAGGTTACAGGGGTTACAGTGGTAACAGGGGTTACAGGGGTTACAGGGGTTACAGAGGTAACAGGGGTTACAGAGGTAACAGGGGTAACAGGGGTTACAGGGGTTACAGAGGTTCCAGGGGTTACAGGGGTTACAGAGGTTACAGAGGTTACAGAGGTTAGAGAGGTAACAGAGGTAACAGGGGTAACAGGGGTTACAGGGGTTACAGGGGTTACAGGGGTTACAGGGGTTACAGAGGTTACAGGGGTTACAGTGGTAACAGGGGTTACAGGGGTTACAGGGGTTACAGGGGTTACAGTGGTAACAGGGGTTACAGGGGTTACAGGGGTTACAGAGGTTACAGGGGTTACAGAGGTTCCAGGGGTTACAGAGGTTCCAGGGGTTACAGGGGTTACAGGGGTTACAGGGGTTACATAGGTTTCAGAGGTAGCAGGGGTTACAGAGGTAACAGGGGTTACAGAGGTAACAGGGGTTACAGAGGTAACAGGGGTTACAGAGGTAACAGGGGTTACAGAGGCAAGGTGCTGGACAAAGTGCAGAAAGAAGTTAAAGTAGTCTTTTGTGAAGGACTTGACTTAATCAGTGCGTGTGTATAAGGCTGGCTATAGCCTTTTGAGGCTGTGACGTAGAAGTCCGTCACTGGCCGCGGGCAGCATTTGGTTCTTTAACGCACACACATTCATTCATCCTCCCTGCGCCATTATAAGATAAGTTAACAATGTGGGTCGACACACAAATTAACTTCTGTCTTGGTGCATGCATTTCACACTTGTCAATGTTCATATTTGAGAGATACAATAATTATTATACTTATCAATGTTGTGGATGAGCGCATTGTTTGTTTGTTCTGTTCCCTCTCTCTCCATCTCTGTAGCTTCCGGGTATGCTGGAAAAGGACCCGAGCTAAGGGAATTGGGTTGGCTTTATAGTGCCTGTCCCAAATGGCTCATTAATGCATATGGGCATATTGAAAGATATTGTCAGTAGTGATGTAATGTTGTAAATGTTATGTTGTGATATTGTTTAAACCGTGTTGCAATGTATATCCTTTAGTATGTTTAGTTCATGGAAATTGTAGGTTTGTATTGTTAATTGATTAATTAATTAGGGTTAATTATTCTGAGGGGAGGGCTAGCCCTACAAAAGGACACCTCTCTTTCAGTCATGGAGAGGCAGTTTGGATTGAGCTGTGGATGGGGCAGCATTGTTTTTAAGCTGTCCCATAAGGTAGACGTTGATGGCAGTACTGTTGTTTTTTGTTCCGGAATCACTTGTAAATAAACACCTTTGCACAGAAGAACTTTTGCGGTTCCGCCATCTTTTTATTTTGATAGAGGTTAGGTTATCCAGTTTAGCCTTCTGGCCTACTCTACGTGACAGAGG
>NW_027012465.1:5000-19349 GCF_036934945.1 Oncorhynchus masou masou
CCGAAACCGGAATGAACCGCCCGCTTCTGTAATGACTTCCGGGCCTGAACGAGGCCGTAAGTTCGATGCCTACCCCATGCCCCGGGTGGACGACCCGATCGACCGCTGGGGATGGCGTCAGGGACGAGGGGTGGCTGGCAGGTGCCACTGGCAGAGGCCTCCCGGAGAAGACCTTCTCCACCCTGGGGAGGACTGGGTCCTGCGGCCGCACAGTGAGTACGCCGCTGCTTATCTGGACGAAATAATTCTGCACACTGACAGTTGGGAGTCACATCTTTGTAGGTTATAGCTGTCGGGAGCGACTAAGGGATGCAGTCTGACCGCGGAACTTCACAAGTAAGTCATGTTTGAGAGGTGGAGTACCTGGCCACATCGGGAGAAATGTGAAACACCAAGAAAAAATAACCGCTGCTATTAGGTGGATGGCCAGTCTCAAACCAAGAGAGGCAGGTGAAGTCAGTCCTGGGTGAGCAGGCCACAGTGAGATTTGTACTCAATCTTTGCCGCAATAGCTTCTCCCCTCACAGACTTAACAAAGGCATGACTACTTCCTGACGGTGCGATGGATCGGAGGATTGCAGAGGCGGCGTTCCAGGCCCTGAAGGCTGCGTGCTCCGCACCCGGTACTCGCCACTCCCGGACTTCTCAGACAACCTCCTGGTCCAGACAGACATGTGGGACCCAGGGGCAGTTTTGTCCCAAGAGCAGGAAGGGTGAGGAGCACCCCATCATGTACTGTATGTGGGCAAGAAACTTCCCGAGGAGAAGAAATACTCAATTGTCGAAGGAGAGCCTTGCCGAAGTGGGCACTGGACACCTCAAGTATTACTCTCGGGAGGAATTTTCACACTGATTACTGACCATGGCCCCCTTGTGTGGATGGCAAGAGGTAAGGACACGAATGACCGTGTCACCTGCTGGTTCCTGTCCTAACAGCAAATTTCTCTCTGTCATCCACAGGTCCTAGCACGGCAATGCGGGACGCCCATCCCGGAGGAATGCAAACCTAGCCTCAGCATGCCTCCTTCCCAGTCAGGTGGGGGTAGGGGTGGGTATCCCAGGAGATCTACGCCGGGGGATGGTAATAGAGGGGAGGTATGTGAGGCAAAGTTGGCTCCCTCTGCTGGGAATACGGGAGCTGGGCACCCCGACACGGACAGCCCTCAGTGGAGGTAATTAGAGGAACGTGCCAACCAGCCGTTGAGGCCAAATAAAAGGAGCACGGTGGCACACCGCGAGAGAGAACGGGGAGAGACCGACACCAAGCCACAATAGAGAAGAAGGACCAAGCCAAACCTAAGTGATTTACTTTGTTATGTTTATTTTCTGTCTTAGTAAAGTTGTTTATGCGGACTAAAACCTCCCTGTCTCTGTGTCAAGAAGAAACAAGCAGAAGCTTCACTCTTTAATCCTCCTCCATTAGGAGTTAGATTGTTAAGAGAAAGCTCTATGCATCACTACTCTGCTCTGGATAGCCTGAAAGCTAAACTTTTATTAGACTGAGACATCTCTATCAGATCAGTGGATGTTGTTCAATGTATATGGACTGAACAATGAGGAAATACCACGTCACAAGGGGAGTGTGTGTGTGCAGGGGTGCCGGATGGGGGGAAAAAGTCAGGACGATTCTAAGGGCCCCGTCTCCCCATCTCCATACCCGTCTCCCCATCCCCCTGAACCAGCCCACTAAAGAATTATTAGAACATTTTTTTTTTCAATATTATATTATTAACCTATCATCATTAATATAATATTTTATTTACAATGTACTAATAAAACTAATGGTACTTGCTAGCAGTGAATTGAGTGAGGAGTGCCGGTGGAGCATCATGTCTCAGCTTCCTAAAGAAAAACCTGGCTTCCAAAAACAAAAAGAAAAGAAACACAGGAGAGAGAAAACAAAGGGTGACAGTCACCCAATGTTTCACAAGGGGAGGTGGGTGTGTCGTCATTAGTTACTTCATATCTTCACAGAACAATCTGTGTTTACATGTAGCGTCTCTTTTAATCAATGCAGGCAAACTTTTAGCAAGCTATTCAAAATAAATCAAATTGTCCTTGCCTGGTGCCAGGCCCAACAGATGCAGCTTCAGGCTCAGCAGCCCTGTCTCACCATCACCATACCCCTGAACCAGCCCCGTCTCCCCACCCCCATACCCCTGAACCAGCCCCGTCTCCCCACCCCCATACCCCTGAACCAGCCCCATCTCCCCATCCCCATACCCCTGAACCAGCCCCATCTCCCCATACCCCTGAACCAGCCCAGTCTCCCCATACCCCTGAACCAGCCCCGTCTCCCCATCCCCATACCCCTGAACCAGCCCCGTCTCCCCATCCCCATACCCCTGAACCAGCCCTGTCTCCACATACCCCTGAACCAGCCCCGTCTCCCCACCCCCATACCCCTGAACCAGCCCCGTCTCCCCATCCCCTCCTGAACCAGCCCCGTCTCCCCACCCCCATACCCCTGAACCAGCCCCGTCTCCCCACCCCCATACCCCTGAACCAGCCCTGTCTCCACATCCCCCTGAACCAGCCCCGTCTCCCCACCCCCATACCCCTGAACCAGCCCCGTCTCCCCACCCCCATACCCCTGAACCAGCCCCGTCTCCCCATCCCCGTCCCCCTGAGACCAGCCCTGTCTCCCCATCCCCCTGAACCAGCCCCGTCTCCCCCACCCCCATACCCCTGAACCAGCCCCGTCTCCCCATCCCCATCCCCCTGAACCAGCACCATCTCCCCATCCCCATCCCCCTGAACCAGCCCCGTCTCACCATCCCCATCCCCCTGAACCAGCCCCGTCTCCCCACCCCCATACCCCTGAACCAGCCCCGTCTCCCCATCCCCATCCCCCTGAACCAGCCCTGTCTCCCCATCCCCCTGAACCAGCCCTGTCTCCCCATCCCCCTGAACCAGCCCCATCTCCCCATCCCCCTGAACCAGCCCCGTCTCACCATACCCCTGAACCAGCCCCGTCTCACCATACACCTGAACCAGCCCCGTCTCCCCATCCCCATACCCCTGAACCAGCCCCGTCTCCCCACCCCCATACCCCTGAACCAGCCCCATCTCCCCATCCCCTGAACCAGCCCCGTCTCACCATACCCCTGAACCAGCCCTGTCTCACCATACCCCTGAACCAGCCCCGTCTCCCCATCCCCATACCCCTGAACCAGCCCCGTCTCCCCATCCCCGTCCCCCTGAACCAGCCCTGTCTCCCCATCCCCCTGAACCAGCCCCGTCTCCCCACCCCCATACCCCTGAACCAGCCCCGTCTCCCCATCCCCATCCCCCTGAACCAGCCCTGTCTCCCCATCCCCCTGAACCAGCACCGTCTCCCCATCCCCTGAACCAGCACCGTCTCCCCCATCCCCCTAGAACCAGCCCTGTCTCCCCATCCCCCTGAACCAGCCCCGTCTCCCCATCCCCCTGAACCAGCCCCGTCTCCCCATCCCCCTGAACCAGCCCCGTCTCACCATACCCCTGAACCAGCCCCGTCTCACCATACACCTGAACCAGCCCCGTCTCCCCATCCCCATACCCCTGAACCAGCCCCGTCTCCCCACCCCCATACCCCTGAACCAGCCCCATCTCCCCATCCCCCTGAACCAGCCCCGTCCTCACCATACCCCTGAACCAGCCCCGTCTCACCATACCCCTGAACCAGCCCCGTCTCCCCATCCCCATACCCCTGTACCAGCCCCGTCTCCCCACCCCCATACCCCTGAACCAGCCCCGTCTCCCCACCCCCATCCCCCTGAACCAGCCCAGTCTCCCCATCCCCCTGAACCAGCCCCGTCTCCAGACCCCCATCCCCCTGAACCAGCACCATCTCCCCATCCCCCTGAACCAGCCCTGTCTCCCCGTCCCCCTGAACCAGCCCCGCCTCCCCGTCCCCCTGAACCAGCCCCGTCTCCCCGTCCCCCTAGAACCAGCCCCGTCTCCCCATCCCCCTGAACCAGCACCGTCTCCCCACCCCCATCCCCCTGAACCAGCACCATCTCCCCATCCCCCTGAACCAGCCCCGTCTCCCCATCCCCCTGAACCAGCCCCGTCTCCCCATCCCCCTGAACCAGCCCCGCCTCCCCATCCCCCTGAACCAGCCCCGTCTCCCCATCCCCCTGAACCAGCCCCGTCTCCCCACCCCCTGAACCAGCCCCGTCTCACCATACCCCTGAACCAGCCCCGTCTCACCATACACCTGAACCAGCCCCGTCTCCCCATCCCCATACCCCTGAACCAGCCCCGTCTCTCCACCCCCATACCCCTGAACCAGCACCCGTCTCACCATACCCCTGAACCAGCCCCGTCTCACCATACCCCTGAACCAGCCCCGTCTCCCCATCCCCATACCCCTGTACCAGCCCCGTCTCCCCACCCCCATCCCCCTGAACCAGCCCCGTCTCCCCACCCCCATCCCCCTGAACCAGCCCCGTCTCCACACCCCCATACCCCTGAACCAGCCCCGTCTCCCCACCCCCATACCCCTGAACCAGCCCCGTCTCCCCACCCCCATACCCCTGAACCAGCCCCGTCTCCAAACCCCCATACCCTTGAACCAGCCCCGTCTCCCCACCCCCATACCCCTGAACCAGCCCCGTCTCCCCACCCCCATCCCCCTGAACCAGCCCCGTTTCCCCATCCCCATACCCCTGAACCAGCCCCGTTTCCCCATCCCCATACCCCTGAACCAGCCCCGTCTCCCATCCCCCTGAACCAGCCCCGTCTCCCCATCCCCATGAACCAGCCCCGTCTCCCCATCCCCATACCCCTGAACCAGCCCAGTCTCCCATCCCCCTGAAACAGCCCCGTCTCACCATCCCCATGAACCAGCCCCGTCTCCCCATCCCCATGAACCAGCCCCGTCTCCCCATCCCCATACCCCTGAACCAGCCCAGTCTCCCATCCCCCTGAAACAGCCCCGTCTCACCATCCCCATGAACCAGCCCCGTCTCCCCATCCCCATGAACCAGCCCCGTCTCCCCATCCCCATACCCCTGAACCAGCCCCGTCTCCCCACCCCCATACCCCTGAACCAGCCCCGTCTCCCCATCCCCATCCCCCTGAACCAGCCCCGTCTCCCCACCCCCATCCCCCTGAACCAGCCCCGTCTCCCCATCCCCCTGAACCAGCCCCGTCTCCCCACTCCCATACCCCTGAACAAGCCCCGTCTCCCCGCCCCCATACCCCTGAACCAGCCCCGTCTCCCCGCCCCCATACCCCTTAAACAGCCCCGTCTCCCCGCCCCCATACCCCTGAACCAGCCCCGTCTCCCCGCCCCCATACCCCTGAACCAGCCCCGTCTCCCCGCCCCCATACCCCTGAACCAGCCCCGTCTCCCCACCCCCTGAACCAGCCCCGTCTCCCCACCCCCTGAACCAGCCCCGTCTCCCCACCCCCATACCCCTGAACCAGCCCCGTCTCCCCACCCCCATACCCCTGAACCAGCCCCGTCTCCCCATCCCCATACCCCTGAACCAGCCCCGTCTCCCCCATCCCCCTGAACCAGCCCCGTCTCCCCACTCCCATACCCCTGAACCAGCCCCGTCTCCCCATCCCCCCTAGAACCAGCCCCGTCTCCCCGCTCCCATACCCCTGAACCAGCCCCGTCTCCCCGCCCCCCAAACCCCAGAACCAGCCCCGTCTCCCCGCCCCCATACCCCTGAACCAGCCCCGTCTCCCCGCCCCCATACCCCTGAACCAGCCCCGTCTCCCCGCCCCCATACCCCTGAACCAGCCCCGTCTCCCCGCCCCCCATACCCCTGAACCAGCCCCGTCTCCCCGCCCCCATACCCCTGAACCAGCCCCGTCTCCCCACCCCCATACCCCTGAACCAGCCCCGTCTCCCCATCCCCATACCCCTGAACCAGCCCCGTCTCCCCATCCCCCTGAACCAGCCCCGTCTCCCCACTCCCATACTCCTGAACCAGCCCCGTCTCCCCATCCCCCTGAACCAGCCCCGTCTCCCGCTCCCATACCCCTGAACCAGCCCCGTCTCCCCGCCCCAAACCCCTGAACCAGCCCCGTCTCCCCGCCCCCATACCCCTGAACCAGCCCCGTCTCCCCGCCCCCATACCCCTGAACCAGCCCCGTCTCCCCGCCCCCATACCCCTGAACCAGCCCCGTCTCCCCGCCCCCATACCCCTGAACCAGCCCCGTCTCCCCACCCCATGAACCAGCCCCGTCTCCCCACCCCCTCCCCCTGAACCAGCCCCGTCTCCCCACCCCCATACCCCTGAACCAGCCCCGTCTCCCCGCCCCCATACCCCTGAACCAGCCCAGTCTCCCCACCCCATGAACCAGCCCCGTCTCCCCACCCCCATCCCCCTGAACCAGCCCTGTCTCCCCGCCCCCATACCCCTGAACCAGCCCAGTCTCCCCGCCCCCATACCCCTGAACCAGCCCCGTCTCCCCGCCCCCATACCCCTGAACCAGCCCCGTCTCCCCACCCCTGAACCAGCCCCGTCTCCCCACCCCCTGAACCAGCCCCATCTCCCCACCCCCATACCCCTGAACCAGCCCCGTCTCCCCACCCCCATACCCCTGAACCAGCCCGTCTCCCCATCCCCATACCCCTGAACCAGCCCCCGTCTCCCCATCCCCCTGAACCAGCCCCGTCTCCCCACTCCATACCCCTGAGACCAGCCCGTCTCCCATCCCCCTGAACCAGCCCCGTCTCCCCGCTCCCATACCCCTGAACCAGCCCCGTCTCCCGCCCCAAGCCCCTGAACCAGCCCCGTCTCCCCGCCCCCATACCCCCTGAACCAACCCCGTCTCCCCGCCCCCATACCCCTGAACCAGCCCCGTCTCCCCGCCCCCATACCCTGAACCAGCCCCGTCTCCCACCCCATACCCATGAACCAGCCCCGTCTCCCACCCCATGAACCAGCCCGTCTCCCCCCCCCATCCCCCTGAACCAGCCCCGTCTCCCCACCCCCATACCCCTGAACCAGCCCCGTCTCCCCGTCTCCCCGCCCCCATACCCCTGAACCAGCCCCGTCTCCCCATACCCCTGAACCAGCCCGTCTCCCCGCCCCCCGCACCCCTGAACCAGCCCCGTCTCCCCATACCCCTGAACCAGCCCCGTCTCCCTTTATACCCCTAGACCAGCCCCCGTCTCCCCATCCCCATACCCCTGTACCAGCCCCGTCTCCCCATCCCCATACCCCTGAACCAGCACCATCTCCCCATCCCCCTGAACCAGCCCCGTCTCCCCGTCCCCCTGAACCAGCCCCGTCTCCCCATCCCCCTGAACCAGCCCCTCTCCCCCCCCCATCCCCCTGAACCAGCCCATCTCCCCATCCCCCTGAACCAGCCCTGTCCCCATCCCCCTGAACCAGCCCCATCTCCCCACCCCCTGAACCAGCCCCGTCTCACCATACCCCTGAACCAGCCCTGTCTCACCATACACCTGAACCAGCCCCGTCTCCCCATCCCCATACCCCTGAACCAGCCCCGTCTCCCCACCCCCATACCCCTGAACCAGCCCCATCTCCCCACCCCCTGAACCAGCACCGTCTCACCATACCCCTGAACCAGCCCCGTCTCACCATACCCCTGAACCAGCCCCGTCTCCCCATCCCCATACCCCTGTACCAGCCCCGTCTCCCCACCCCCATCCCCCTGAACCAGCCCCGTCTCCCCACCCCCATCCCCTGAACCAGCCCGTCTCCACACCCCATATCCCTGAACCAGCCCCGTCTCCCCACCCCCATACCCCTGAACCAGCCCCGTCTCCCCACCCCCATACCCTGAACCAGCCCCGTCTCCAAACCCCCATACCCTTGAACCAGCCCCGTCTCCCCCACCCCCATACCCTGAACCAGCCCCGTCTCCCCACCCCCCATCCCCCTGAACCAGCCCCGTTTCCCCATCCCCATGCCCCTGAACCAGCCCCGTTTCCCCATCCCCATACCCCCTGAACCAACCCGTCTCCCCATCCCCATACCCCTGAACCAGCCCCGTTTCCCCATCCCCATACCCCTGAACCAACCCCGTCTCCCCCACCCCCACCCTAACCAGCCCGTCTCCAAACCCCCATACCCTTGAACCAGCCCCGTCTCCCCACCCCCATACCCCCTGAACCAGCCCCGTCTCCCCACCCCCATCCCCCTGAACCAGCCCGTTTCCCCATCCCCATACCCCTGAACCAGCCCCGTTTCCCCATCCCCATACCCCTGAACCAGCCCCGTCTCCCCATCCCCATACCCCTGAACCAGCCCCGTTTCCCCATCCCCATACCCCTGAACCAGCCCCGTCTCCCATCCCCCTGAACCAGCCCCGTCTCCCCATCCCCATGAACCAGCCCCGTCTCCCCATCCCCATACCCCTGAACCAGCCCAGTCTCCCATCCCCCTGAAACAGCCCCGTCTCACCATCCCCATGAACCAGCCCCGTCTCCCCATCCCCATACCCCCTGAACCAGCCCAGTCTCCCATCCCCCTGAAACAGCCCCGTCTCACCATCCCCCATGAACCAGCCCCGTCTCCCCATCCCCCCAGCCCCGTCTCCCCATCCCCATACCCCTGAACCAGCCCCGTCTCCCCACCCCCATACCACTGAACCAGCCCCGTCTCCCCATCCCCATCCCCCTGAACCAGCCCCGTCTCCCCACCCCCATCCCCCTGAACCAGCCCGTCTCCCCATCCCCCTGAACCAGCCCCGTCTCCCCACTCCCATACCCCTGAACAAGCCCCGTCTCCCCCGCCCCCATACCCTGAACCAGCCCCGTCTCCCGCCCCCATACCCCTGAACCAGCCCCGTCTCCCCGCCCCCATACCCTGAACCAGCCCCGTCTCCCCGCCCCCATACCCCCTGAACCAGCCCCGTCTCCCCACCCCCTGAACAAGCCCCGTCTCCCCACCCCCATCCCCCTGAACCAGCCCCATCTCCCCACCCCCATACCCCTGAACCAGCCCCGTCTCCCCACCCCCATGCCACCCCTGAACCAGCCCCGTCTCCCCATCCCCATACCCCTGAACCAGCCCCGTCTCCCCATCCCCCTGAACCAGCCCCATCTCCCCACCCCCATACCCCTGAACCAGCCCCGTCTCCCCACCCCCATACCCCTGAACCAGCCCCGTTTCCCCATCCCCATACCCCTGAACCAGCCCCGTCTCCCCATCCCCATGCACCCTGAACCAGCCCCGTTTCCCCATCCCCATGCCCCCTGAACCAACCCCGTCTCCCCACCCCCATACCCCTGAACCAGCCCCGTCTCCAAACCCCCATACCCTTGAACCAGCCCCGTCTCCCCACCCCCATACCCCTGAACCAGCCCGTCTCCCCACCCCCATCCCCCTGAACCAGCCCCGTTTCCCCATCCCCCATACCCCTAGACCAGCCCCGTTTCCCCATCCCCATACCCCTGAACCAGCCCCGTCTCCCCATCCCCATACCCCCTGAACCAGCCCCGTTCCCCATCCCCATACCCCTGAACCAGCCCCGTCTCCCATCCCCCTGAACCAGCCCCGTCTCCCCATCCCCATGAACCAGCCCCGTCTCCCCATCCCCATACCCCTGAACCAGCCCAGTCTCCATCCCCCTGAAACAGCCCCGTCTCACCATCCCCATGAACCAGCCCCGTCTCCCATCCCCATACCCCTGAACCAGCCCAGTCTCCCATCCCCTGAAACAGCCCGTCTCACCATCCCCATGAACCAGCCCCGTCTCCCCATCCCCATGAACCAGCCCCGTCTCCCCATCCCCATACCCCTGACCCAGCCCGTCTCCCCACCCCCATACCACTGAACCAGCCCGTCTCCCCATCCCCATCCCCCTGAACCAGCCCAATCTCCCCACCCCCATCCCCCTGAACCAGCCCCGTCTCCCCATCCCCCTAACCAGCCCCGTCTCCCCACTCCCATACCCCTGAACAAGCCCCGTCTCCGCCCCCATACCCCTGAACCAGCCCCGTCTCCCGCCCCATACCCCTGAACCAGCCCCGTCTCCCCGCCCCCATGCCCCTGAACCAGCCCCGTCTCCCCGCCCCCATACCCCTGAACCAGCCCCGTCTCCCCCACCCCCTGAACCAGCCCCGTCTCCCACCCCCATACCCCTGAACCAGCCCCGTCTCCCCGCCCCCATACCCCTGAACCAGCCCCGTCTCCCCATACCCCTGAACCAGCCCCGTCTCCCCGCCCCCATACCCCTGAACCAGCCCCGTCTCCCCCGCCCCCATACCCTGAACCAGCCCCGTCTCCCCGCCCCCATACCCCTGAACAAGCCCCGTCTCCCGCCCCCATACCCCTGAACCAGCCCCGTCTCCCCACCCCATGAACCAGCCCCGTCTCCCCACCCCCATCCCCTGAACCAGCCCCGTCTCCCCACCCCCATACCCCTGAACCAGCCCCGTCTCCCCGTCCCCATACCCCTGAACCAGCCCCGTCTCCCGCCCCCATACCCCTGAACCAGCCCCGTCTCCCGCCCCCCATACCCCTAGACCAGCCCGTCTCCCCACCCCATGAACCAGCCCCGTATCCCCACCCCCATCCCCCTGAACCAGCCCCGTCTCCCTTCCCCATACCCCTGAACCAGCCCCGTCTCCCCGCCCCCATACACCTGAACCAGCCCGTCTCCCCCCCCCATACCCCTGAACCAGCCCCGTCTCCCCGCCCCCATACCCCCTGAGCCAGCCCCGTCTCCCCGCCCCATACCCCTGAACCAGCCCCGTCTCCCCGCCCCCATACCCCTGAACCAGCCCCGTCTCCCCATACCCCTGAACCAGCCCCGTCTCCCCCGCCCCCATACCCCTAGACCAGCCCCGTCTCCCCACTCCCATACCCCTGAACAAGCCCCGTCTCCCCGCCCCCATACCCTGAACCAGCCCCGTCTCCCGCCCCCATACCCCTAGACCAGCCCCGTCTCCCCGCCCCCATACCCCTGAACCAGCCCCGTCTCCCCGCCCCCATACCCCTGAACCAGCCCCGTCTCCCCACCCCTGAACCAGCCCCGTCTCCCCACCCCCATCCCCCTGAACCCAGCCCCATCTCCCCACCCCCATACCCCCTGAACCAGCCCCGTCTCCCCACCCCCATACCCCTGAACCAGCCCGTCTCCCCATCCCCATACCCCTGAACCAGCCCCGTCTCCCCATCCCCCTGAACCAGCCCCGTCTCCCACTCCCTTACCCCTGAACCAGCCCCGTCTCCCCATCCCCCTGAACCAGCCCCGTCTCCCTTCCCCCATACCCCTGAACCAGCCCCGTCTCCCTTTATACCCCTGAACCAGCCCCGTCTCCCCCCCCCCATACCCCTGAACCAGCCCCGTCTCCTTTTATACCCCTGAACCAGCCCGTCTCCCCACCCCATGAACCAGCCCCGTATCCCCACCCCCATCCCCCTGAACCAGCCCCCGTCTCCCTTCCCCCATACCCCTGAACCAGCCCCGTCCCCGCCCCCATACCCCCTGAACCAGCCCCGTCTCCCCGCCCCCATACCCCTGACCAGCCCCGTCTCCCGCCCCCATACCCTGCGACCAACCCGTCTCCCCGCCCCCATACCCCTGAACCAGCCCCGTCTCCCCATCCCCATACCCCTGAACCAGCCCCGTCTCCCCATCCCCCTGAACCAGCCCCGTCTCCCCCACTCCCCATCCCCCTGACCAGCCCGTCTCCCGCCCCCATACCCCACAGACCAGCCCCGTCTCCCCGCCCCATACCCCTGAACCAGCCCCGTCTCCCCGCCCCATACCCCAGACAGCCCCCGTCTCCCCGCCCCCATACCCCTGAACCAGCCCCGTCTCCCCGCCCCCATACCCCTGAACCAGCCCCGTCTCCCACCGCAGCCAGCCCCGTATCCCCCATCCCCTGAACCAGCCCCGTCTCCCTTTATCCCCTAGACCAGCCCCGTCTCCCCGCCCCCTTACCCCTGAACCAGCCCCGTCTCCCCCCGCCCCCATACCCCTGAACCAGCCCCGTCTCCCGCCCCCATACCCCTGAACCAGCCCCCGTCTCCCCGCCCCCATACCCCTGAACAAGCCCCGTCTCCCTTCCCCATACCCCTGAACCAGCCCCGTCTCCCACCCCCATGAACCAGCCCGTCTCCCCACCCCCCATCCCCCTGAACCAGCCCCGTCTCCCCCACCCCATACCCCTGAACCAGCCCCGTCTCCCCGTCTCCCCTGCCCCATACCCCTGAACCAGCCCGTCTCCCCCCCCTACCCCTGAACCAGCCCCGTCTCCCGCCCCATACCCCTAGAACCAGCCCCGTCTCCCCACCCCATGAACCAGCCCCGTGTCCCCACCCCCATCCCCCTGAACCAGCCCGTCTCCCCGCCCCCATACCCCTGAACCAGCCCCGTCTCCCCGCCCCATACACCTGAACCAGCCCCGTCTCCCCGCCCCATACCCCTGAACCAGCCCCGTCTCCCGCCCCCCATACCCCTGAACCAGACCCGTCTCCCTTCCCCCCATACCCCTGAACCAACCCCGTCTCCCCGCCCCCATACCCCTGAACCAGCCCCGTCTCCCCCATACCCCTGAACCAGCCCCGTCTCCCCGCCCCCCATACCCCTGAACCAGCCCCGTCTCCCGCCCCATACCCCCTGAACCAGCCCCGTCTCCCCGCCCCCATACCCCCTGAACAAGCCCCGTCTCCCCGCCCCCATACCCTGAACAAGCCCCGTCTCCCCACCCCATAGAACCAGCCCCGTCTCCCCACCCCCATCCCCCTGAACCAGCCCCGTCTCCCCACCCCCATACCCCTGAACCAGCCCCGTCTCCCCGTCCCCATACCCCTGAACCAGCCCCGTCTCCCGCCCCCCCTGAACCAGCCCCGTCTCCCCGCCCCCATACCCCTGAACCAGCCCCGTCTCCCCACCCCATAACCAGCCCCGTATCCCCACCCCCCATCCCCCTAACCAGCCCCGTCTCCCCGCCCCCATACCCCTGAACCAGCCCCGTCTCCCGCCCCCATACACCTGAACCAGCCCCGTCTCCCCGCCCCATACCCCCTGAACCAGCCCCGTCTCCCGCCCCCATACCCCTGAACCAGCCCCGTCTCCCCCCGCCCCCATACCCTGAACCAGCCCCGTCTCCCCCGCCCCCTTACCCCTGAACCAGCCCCCGTCTCCCCATACCCCTGAACCAGCCCCGTCTCCCCGCCCCCATACCCCTGACCAGCCCCGTCTCCCCACCCCCATACCCCTGAACCAGCCCCGTCTCCCCATACCCCTGAGACAGCCCCGTCTCCCCGCCCCCATACCCCTAGACAGCCCGTCTCCCCATCCCATACCCCCTGAACCAGCCCCGTCTCCCCGCCCCCCCATCCCCCCAGCCCACGTCTCCCCACCCCCTGAACCAGCCCCGTCTCCCCACCCCCATCCCCCTGAACCAGCCCCATCTCCCCATCCCCCATCCCCTGAACCAGCCCCGTCTCCCCATCCCCATACCCCTGAACCAGCCCCGTCTCCCATCCCCATCCCCCTGAACCAGCCCCGTCTCCCCCATACCCCTGAACCAGCCCCGTCTCCCATCCCCATACCCCTGAACCAGCCCGTCTCCCCATCCCCCTGAACCAGCCCCGTCTCCCGCCCCCATGCCCCTGAACCAGCCCCGTCTCCCCGCCCCATCCCCTGAAACCAGCCCCGTCTCCCCGCCCCCATACCCCTGAACCAGCCCCGTCTCCCCGCCCCCCCCATACCCCTGAACCCCTGCCCCGTCTCCCCATCCCCATGCCCCTGAACCAGCCCCCGTCTCCCCATCCCCATCCCCTGAACCAGCCCCGTCTCCCCATACCCCTGAACCAGCCCCGTCTCCCATCCCCATCCCCTGAACCAGCCCCGTCTCCCATCCCCATACCCCCTGAACCAGCCCCCTCCCCATCCCATCCCCCTGAATCAGCCCGTCTCCCCCATACCCCTGAACCATATCCCCATCCCCCTGAACCAGCCCCGTCTCCCCATCCCCCTGAACCAGCCCCGTCTCCCCATCCCCATCCCCTGAACCAGCCCGTCTCCCATCCCCATCCCCTGAACCAGCCCGTCTCCCATCCCCCTGAACCAGCCCCGTCTCCCCATCCCCATCCCCCTGAACCAGCCCCGTCTCCCACCCCCATACCCCTGAACCAGCCCCGTCTCCCCATCCCCATACCCCTAGAACCAGCCCCGTCTCCATCCCCTGATCCCCCTGAACCAGCCCCGTCTCCCATCCCCATACCCCCTGAACCAGCCCCGTCTCCCCGCCCCCATACCCCTGAACCAGCCCCGTCTCCCGCCCCATACCCCTGAACCAGCCCCGTCTCCCCGCCCCCATACCCCTGAACCAGCCCCCGTCTCCCCCACCCCATCCCCCTGAACCAGCCCCGTATCCCCACCCCCATCCCCCGGAACCAGCCCCGTCTCCCCGCCCCC
>NW_027012466.1:0-19344 GCF_036934945.1 Oncorhynchus masou masou
AGTTCCAAAAGCTGGGCCTACTATTATATATGAGGTCATACTATAAGTTTAGTAGTGATTTTTTTATTTTTTTATTGAACCTTTATTTAACTAGACAAGTCAGTTATGAACAAATTCTTATTTACAATGACGGTCTACCAAAAGACAAAAGGCCTCCTGCGGGGACGGGGGCCTGGGATTTAAAAAATTAAATGAATACAATATAAATATAGGACAAAACACACATCCCAACAAGAGAGACAACACAACACTACGTAAAGAGAGACCTAAGACAACAACATAGCAAGGCAGCAACACATGACAACACAACATGGTAGCAGCACAACATGGTACAAACGTTATTGGGCACAGTCAACAGAACAAAGGTAAAGAAGGTAGAGACAACAATACATCACACAAAGCAGCCACGACTGTCAGTAAGAGTGTCCATGATTGAGTCTTTGAATTAAGAGATTGAGATAAAACTGTCCAGTTTGAGTGTTTGTAGCAGCTCATTCCAGTCGCTAGCTGCAGTGAACTGAAAAGAGTGACCCAGGGATGTGTGTGCTTTGGGGACCTTGAACAGAATGTGACTGGCAGAACGGGTGTTGTATGTGGAGGATGAGAGCTGCAGTAGATATCTTAGGTAGGGGGAGTGAGGCCTAAGAGGGTTTTATAAATAAGCATCAACCAGTGGGTCTTGCGATGGGTATACAGAGATGAGGAGTGCAGTGATGTGTCCTATAAGGAGCATGGTGGAAAATCTGATGGCCGAATGGTAGCTGGGTTAAAAGAGGAGCGATTACGATAGAGGGAACCAAGTCTAGATTTAACTTTAGCCTGCAGCTTTGATATACGCTGAGAGAAGGACAGTGCACCGTCTAGCCATACTCCCAAGTACTTGTATGAGGTGACTACCTCAAGCTCTAAACCCTCAGAGGTAGTAATCACACCTGTGGGAAGAGAGGCATTCTTCTTACCAACCCACATGACCTTTGTTTTGGAGGTGTTCAGAACGAGGTTAAGGGTAGGGAAAGCTTGTTGGACACGAAGAAAGCTTTGTTATAGAGCATTTAACATAAAATCCGGGGAGGAGCCAGCTGAGAATAAGACTATCATCTGCATATAAATGGATGAGATGAGCTTCCTACTGCCTGAGCTACAGTTGAAGTCAGAAGTTTACATACACCTTAGCCAAATACATTTAATCGCCCAATTTTTCAGTTTTTGATTTGTTAAAAAAGTTTGAAATATCCAATAAATGTCGTTCCACTTCATGATTGTGTCCCACTTGTTGTTGATTCTTCACAAAAAATACAGTTTTATATCTTTGTTTGAAGCCTGAAATGTGGCAAAAGGTCGCAAAGTTCAAGGGGGCCGAATACTTTTGCAAGGCACTGTAAATGGATGAGAGAGCTTCCTACTGCCTGAGCTACAGTTGAAGTCAGAAGTTTACATACACCTTAGCCAAATACATTTAAACTCATTTTTACACAATTCCTGACATTTAATCCTCGTAAAAATCCCCTGTCTTAGGTCAGTTAGGATCACCACTTTTATTTTAAGAATGTTAAATGTCAGAATAATAGTAGAGATAATTATTTATTTCAGCTTTTATTTCTTTCATCACATTCCCAGTGGGTCAGAAGTTTACATTCACTCAATTAGTATTTGGTAGCATTGCCTTTAAATTGCTTTACTTGGGTCAAACGTTTCAGGTAGCTTTCCACAAGCTCCCTACAATAAGTTGGGTGAATTTTGTCGCATTCCTCCTGACAGAGCTGGTGTAACTGAGTCAGGTTTGTAGGCCTCCTCGCTCGCATATGCTTTTTCAATACTGCCCACACATTTTCTATAGGATTGAGGTCAGGGCTTTGTTGTCTTGACTTTGTTGTCCTTGACTTTGTTGTCCTTAAGCCATTTTGCCACATCTTTGGAAGTATGCTTGGGGTCATTGTTCATTTGGAAGACCCATTTGCGACAAAGATTTAACTTCCTGACTGATGTCTTGATGTTTCTTCAATATATCCACATAATTTTCCTACCTCATGATGCCATCTATTTTGTGAAGTGCATCAGTCCCTCCTGCAGCAAAGCACCCCCACAACATGATGCCGCCACCCCCGTGCTTCACGGTTGGAATGGTGTTCTTCGGTTTGCAAGCCTCCCCCGTTTTCCTCCAAACATAACGATGGACATTATGGCCAAACAGTTTCATCTCTTTGGTTCCGGGTTGGAGCGAGCGGTCGCATCTACACTTCGGTCCGCAGGTAGTATAACTTTTCATTACATTTCATTATAGTACAACGGTTTGATTTGTCTAATCTTAGCAATTTCTTCTTAGCTAGCTACATAGCCGTCTTTGTATCAAAGATAATTGCATAATTATCGTATTTCGATCGTCCTAACGTATCTGCCCAGCAGCTAGCTAAGCAGCTAGCTAACATCCACTGTCCACCAGCACTGTAGAAACTATTACACTCAACTGAACGACTCGATTAGCGTAGTGTCAGCTAGCTACATAGTTGTCTTCGCTGTCTTCGTATCCAAGATAATTGTGTAGTTTAGAGTGTGTAGACTTAGAGTGATTATCTTAATTTACCGAGGTTAGCTAGCCAGCTATTTGTCGTCCTTAACGTAGGAGATGCTGCTAGCTAGCTAGCCAACAGCTAGCCAACCTCTACCGAATTGAACTTCAACTACCCGGTCAACATTCCGCGTCGCTCCACAGGTAGTATCACATTTTCATTTCACTTCATTACAGTACAACGGTTTGATTTGTTTGATCGTAGCTAGCCAGCTACATAGCCGTCTTTGTATCTAAGACAATTGTGTAGTCTAGAGCGATTTTCTAGGTTAGCTGGCCAGCTATTGTCGTTCTTTTAACGTAGCTAGCCAGCTAGCCCCGAATAGCAGCACTGTAGAAACTATTACAGTACAACGGTTTGATTTGTTTGATCGTAGCTAGCTAGCTACATAGCCGTCTTTGTATCTAAGACAATTGTGTAGCCTAGAGCGATTGCCTAGGTTAGCTAGCCAGCTATTGTCGTTATTTTAAGGTAACGTAACGCAATCAACCTGCTAGCTAGCCAGCTAGCCCCCGAATAGCAGCACTGTAGAAACTATTACACTCGACGGAGCGACTTGATTAGTGTAGTGTCAACATCGCAGCCACTACCAGCTAGCCTACAAAGTCAACAACGCAGCCACTGCCAGCTAGCCTACTCCAGCAGTACTGTATCATTTCAATCATTTTAGTCAATGAGATTCTTGCTACGTAAGCTTAACTTTCTGAACATTCGAGACGTGTAGTCCACTTGTCATTCCAATCTCCTTTGCATTAGCGTAGCCTCTTCTGTAGCCTGTCAACTATGTGTCTATCTATCCCTGTTCTCTCCTCTCTGCACAGACCATACAAACGCTCCACACCGCGTGGCCGCGGCCACCCTAATCTGGTGGTCCCAGCGCGCACGACCCACGTGGAGTTCCAGGTCTCCGGTAGCCTCTGGAACTGCCGATCTGCGGCCAACAAGGCAGAGTTCATCTCAGCCTATGCCTCCCTCCAGTCCCTCGACTTCTTGGCACTGACGGAAACATGGATCACCACAGATAACACTGCTACTCCTACTGCTCTCTCTTCGTCCGCCCACGTGTTCTCGCACACCCCGAGAGCTTCTGGTCAGCGGGGTGGTGGCACCGGGATCCTCATCTCTCCCAAGTGGTCATTCTCTCTCTCTCCCCTTACCCATCTGTCTATCGCCTCCTTTGAATTCCATGCTGTCACAGTTACCAGCCCTTTCAAGCTTAACATCCTTATCATTTATCGCCCTCCAGGTTCCCTCGGAGAGTTCATCCAATGAGCTTGATGCCTTGATAAGCTCCTTTCCTGAGGACGGCTCACCTCTCACAGTCCTGGGCGACTTTAACCTCCCCACGTCTACCTTTGACTCATTCCTCTCTGCCTCCTTCTTTCCACTCCTCTCCTCTTTTGACCTCACCCTCTCACCTTCCCCCCTACTCACAAGGCAGGCAATACGCTCGACCTCATCTTTACTAGATGCTGTTCTTCCACTAACCTCATTGCAACTCCCCTCCAAGTCTCCGACCACTACCTTGTATCCTTTTCCCTCTCGCTCTCATCCAACACTTCCCACACTGCCCCTACTCGGATGGTATCGCGCCGTCCCAACCTTCGCTCTCTCTCCCCCGCTACTCTCTCCTCTTCCATCCTATCATCTCTTCCCTCTGCTCATACCTTCTCCAACCTATCTCCTGATTCTGCCTCCTCAACCCTCCTCTCTTCCCTTTCTGCATCCTTTGACTCTCTATGTCCCCTATCCTCCAGGCCGGCTCGGTCCTCCCCTCCCGCTCCGTGGCTCGATGACTCATTGCGAGCTCACAGAACAGAGCTCCGGGCAGCCGAGCGGAAATGGAGGAGAACTTCGCCTCCCTGCGGACCTGGCATCCTTTCACTCCCTCCTCTCTACATTTTCCTCCTCTGTCTCTGCTGCTAAAGCCACTTTCTACCACTCTAAATTCCAAGCATCTGCCTCTAACCCTAGGAAGCTCTTTGCCACCTTCTCCTCCCTCCTGAATCCTCCTCCCCCTCCCCCCTCCTCCCTCTCTGCAGATGACTTCGTCAACCATTTTGAAAAGAAGGTCGACGACATCCGATCCTCGTTTGCTAAGTCAAACGACACCGCTGGTTCTGCTCACACTGCCCTACCCTGTGCTCTGACCTCTTTCTCCCCTCTCTCTCCAGATGAAATCTCGCTTCTTGTGACGGCCGGCCGCCCAACAACCTGCCCGCTTGACCCTATCCCCTCCTCTCTTCTCCAGACCATTTCCGGAGACCTTCTCCCTTACCTCACCTCGCTCATCAACTCATCCCTGACCGCTGGCTACGTCCCTTCCGTCTTCAAGAGAGCGAGAGTTGCACCCCTTCTGAAAAAACCTACACTCGATCCCTCCGATGTCAACAACTACAGACCAGTATCCCTTCTTTCTTTTCTCTCCAAAACTCTTGAACGTGCCGTCCTTGGCCAGCTCTCCCGCTATCTCTCTCAGAATGACCTTCTTGATCCAAATCAGTCAGGTTTCAAGACTAGTCATTCAACTGAGACTGCTCTTCTCTGTATCACGGAGCGCTCCGCACTGCTAAAGCTAACTCTCTCTCCTCTGCTCTCATCCTTCTAGACCTATCGGCTGCCTTCGATACTGTGAACCATCAGATCCTCCTCTCCACCCTCTCCGAGTTGGGCATCTCCGGCGCGGCCCACGCTTGGATTGCGTCCTACCTGACAGGTCGCTCCTACCAGGTGGCGTGGCGAGAATCTGTCTCCTCGCCACGCGCTCTCACCACTGGTGTCCCCCAGGAGCTCTGTTCTAGGCCCTCTCCTATTCTCGCTATACACCAAGTCACTTGGCTCTGTCATAACCTCACATGGTCTCTCCTATCATTGCTATGCAGACGACACACAATTAATCTTCTCCTTTCCCCCTTCTGATGACCAGGTGGCGAATCGCATCTCTGCATGTCTGGCAGACATATCAGTGTGGATGACGGATCACCACCTCAAGCTGAACCTCGGCAAGACGGAGCTGCTCTTCCTCCCGGGGAAGGACTGCCCGTTCCATGATCTCGCCATCACGGTTGACAACTCCATTGTGTCCTCCTCCCAGAGCGCTAAGAACCTTGGCGTGATCCTGGACAACACCCTGTCGTTCTCAACCAACATCATGGCGGTGGCCCGTTCCTGTAGGTTCATGCTCTACAACATCCGCAGAGTACGACCCTGCCTCACACAGGAAGCGGCGCAGGTCCTAATCCAGGCACTTGTCATCTCCCGTCTGGATTACTGCAACTCGCTGTTGGCTGGGCTCCCTGCCTGTGCCATTAAACCCCTACAACTCATCCAGAACGCCGCAGCCCGTCTGGTGTTCAACCTTCCCAAGTTCTCTCACGTCACCCCGCTCCTCCGCTCTCTCCACTGGCTTCCAGTTGAAGCTCGCATCCGCTACAAGACCATGGTGCTTGCCTACGGAGCTGTGAGGGGAACGGCACCGCAGTACCTCCAGGCTCTGATCAGGCCCTACACCCAAGCAAGGGCACTGCGTTCATCCACCTCTGGCCTGCTCGCCTCCCTACCACTGAGGAAGTACAGTTCCCGCTCAGCCCAGTCAAAACTGTTCGCTGCTCTGGCCCCCAATGGTGGAACAAACTCCCTCACGACGCCAGGACAGCGGAGTCAATCACCACCTTCCGGAGACACCTGAAACCCCACCTCTTCAAGGAATACCTAGGATAGGATAAGTAATCCTTCTCACCCCCCTCCCCTTAATGATTTAGATGCACTATTGTAAAGTGGCTGTTCCACTGGATGTCAGAAGGTGAATTCACCAATTTGTAAGTCGCTCTGGATAAGAGCGTCTGCTAAATGACTTAAATGTAAATGTAATGTAAATCAGACCAGAGGACATTTCTCCAAAAAGTACAATCTTTGTCCCCATGTCCAGTTGCAAACCGTAGTATGGCTTTTTTATGGCGGTTTTGGAACAGTGGCTTCTTCCTTGCTGAGCGGCCTTCAGGTAATATAGGACTCGGTTGATATAGGACTCGTTTTACTGTGGAGATAGATACTTTTGTACCCGTTTCCTCCAGCATCTTCATAAGGTCCATTGCTGTTGTTCTGGGATTGATTTGCACTTTTTGCACCAAAGTACGTTCAGCTCTAGGAGACAGAACTGATCTCCTTCCTGAGCAGTATGATGGCTGCGTGGTCCCATGGTGTTTATACTTGCGTACTATTGTTTGTACAGATGAACGTGGTACCTTCAGGCATTTGGAAATTGCTCCCAAGGATCTACCAGACTTGTGGAGGTCTACAATTTTTTTCCTGAGGACTTGGCTGATTTCTTTTGATTTTCCCATGATGTCAAGCAAAGAGGCACCTCCAATTGACTCAAATGATGTCAATTAGCCTATCAGAAGCTTCTAAACATGACAATATTCTGGAATTTTCCCAGGTGTGTCAACTTAGTGTATGTACATTTCTGGAATTGTGATACAGTGAATTATAAGTGAAATAATCTGTCTGTAAACAATTGTTGTAAAAATGACTTGTGTCATGCACAAAGTAGATGTCCTAACTGACTTGCCAAAACTATAGTTTGTTCATTATATACATCTATATGATGTATTGTTACACCATGTAGGAGCAGTATAGCCCAAGCCTGTTCATTATAAAGTGTAGCTGCAGTGTAGCGTAGTGGTTAGAGCATTGGACTAGTAACTGAAAGGTTGCAAGTTCAAATCCCCGAGCTGACAAGGTACAAAATCTGTCGTTCTGCCCCTGAACAGGCAGTTAACCCACTGTTCCAAGGCCGTCATTGAAAATAAGAATTTGTTCTTAACTGACTTGCCTATTAAATAAATATACATCTACGTTCATTATATACATGATGTATTGTTACACCATGTAGGAGCATTATAGACCGAGTCTGTTCATGATATATATCTACATGATGTGGGAGCAGTATAGATATCACTGCTTATTGTGATATTATCTGTTTGTTTGACTAATTTTACTATGCAAGTCCGTTAAGAACAAATTCTTGTTTTACAATGACAGCCGACCGCAGCCAAACCCTACCCTGACCTGGGCCAATTATGCGCCGCCCTATGGGACTCCTGATCATGGCCGGTTGTGATACAGCCCGAGATCGAACCAGGAACTAGAGACGCCTCTAGCACTGAGCTGCAGTGCATTAAACCGCTGCGCCACTCGGGAGCCCTCATTCAATATATGCACCAATTAACACATGCTTCTGTTTGTACTTTAACATTTAACTCTTTAATGAAATAAATGACAAATAAACCTTTTGTCTGAAAATAAAATGTATCGTATTTTCCTAAATCAAATACATATTCATTTCCTAAACTGCGTTACCCACTCTGGTCAGCAGATGGCGAATGACGTATTCCAGGCAATGCTGCCTGTGTGACGTATAATCTAATGGACGGGAAGTTTCTTCAACAACCAGGACTGCGACCTCCATAACGGAACATTTCAGCTCTTTGTACGCTTTCGGTGATTATTAGCCACTGTTTTAAACACACGTCTGTCGTATATACTAGTTACCCCTTTTAATATCACATTTACGTTGGTGTTATTCAGCTAGCTGTCTGGTTAAGGTAGCAGTAGCTATAGGTTAGTCGCTAATGCTAACTAGCTAACATCCCCGACAATGACTTCAAAAAGCTACCACACCTCCGCTGAAGAGGATGACTGCTGGACGGAGAGAAACGCTATTGTGAAAGAGGAGAAGGAAGAGGAGGCTGTCACAGTTAAACAAGAAGTAGAGGATGAGGCTGTTACAGTGAAGGAGGAGGGGGAAGATAAACAAGAGGGTGCCGTTTTTACAGTGAAGGAGGAAACGACTGTCACGGTGAAAGAAGAGGAAGACGTTTTTGGAATGACGGAGGAGGGGGAGATCACTGTCACATTGGAGGAGGAAGAAGAGCAGAATGGAGATCTGATTAACACCAGTGAGTACTGTCTTTAAAAAGGGGGGGGCACAAACTCTGCAGTTGTTGAACCGATGTCCCTGAATATCTCTTTCTGCTGAACCGATGTCCCTGAATATCTCTTTCTGTTGAACCGATGTCCCTGAATATCTCTTTCTGCTGAACCGATGTCCCTGAATATCTCTTTCCGTTGAACCGATGTCCCTGAATATCTCTTTCTGTTGAACCGATGTCCCTGAATATCTCTTTCTGCTGAACCGATGTCCCTGAATATCTCTTTCTGTTGAACCGATGTCCCTGAATATCTCTTTCTGTTGAACCGATGTCCCTGAATATCTCTTTCTGTTGAACCGATGTCCCTGAATATCTCTTTCTGTTGAACCGATGTCCCTGAATATCTCTTTCTGCTGAACCGATGTCCCTGAATATCTCTTTCTGCTGAACCAATGTCCCTGAATATCTCTTTCTGCTGAACCGATGTCCCTGAATATCTCTTTCTGCTGAACCGATGTCCCTGAATATCTCTTTCTGTTGAACCGATGTCCCTGAATATCTCTTTCTGTTGAACTGATGTTATTTTGAAGGGCCTTTCTACTGAAGTTATGGGCGATTCCAGCGTTATGGACATTACATTTGCACGCAAAAATCACAACTTTAATCTCACAGAAAGCACAGACCAAATATAAATTCAATGTTTGGTGTGTTTGTCTGTACTACCCCTTGGGCTCACTGTTCCTAAGCCGTCATTGAAAATAAGAATTTGTTCTTAACTGACTTGCCTAGTTAAATAAAGGTTAAAAAAAATATATAAAAAAAATACCCAGGAAATCGGAATTCTAAATATTGGCATGTTGGAGACATAAAACAAATAGAAGCCTTGTGTTACATGAAATCGACAAGCTTTTTGGGGGAGAATTAACATATTAGCAAAAGTCTGTGGTCGGTTATGTGGGAAGGGCAACTTGAGAAATGCACAAATTAAGTTAATTTCCAAATGAAACCACATAAATTATTATCCTTAAATTATCCTTTGGGATTTTGGTAATGAGGCCCCTTTATCTACGTTCCCAGAGTCGGATGAACTCGTGGCTATAATTTGTATGTCTCTGCGAGTAGTTTGAAGGAAGTTGCTAACCTGCAGGAAGTCTGTGGGTGTTTGCTAGCCGGGTCTTCCTGTTTTTAGCTGATAGGAATAGAACCCAGTGTGGTTGTCTGCTGCAATAGTCCATGACAAGCATTCTGAGATGCCGTTCTTTGTCGCCCGCACGATTCTTGCCATTCTCCTTGCCATTCTCTGCCGCCCACTTACACCGGGGTTACTGGTCCAACGCTCTAACCACTAGGCTACCTGCCACCCCCTTACACCAGGGTTACTAGTCCAATGCTCTAACCACTAGGCTACCTGCCACCCCCTTACACCAGGGTTACTAGTCCAACGCTCTAACCACTAGGCTACCTGCCACCCCCTTACACCAGGGTTACTAGTCCAACGCTCTAACCACTAGGCTACCTGCCACCCCCTTACACCAGGGTTACTAGTCCAACGCTATAACCACTAGGCTACCTGCCACCCCCTTACACCAGGGTTACTAGTCCAATGCTCTAACCACTAGGCTACCTGCCACCCCCTTACACCTGGGTTACTCGTCCAACGCTCTAACCACTAGGCGACCTGCCGCCCACTTACACCTGGGTTACTCGTCCAACGCTCTAACCACTAGGCGACCTGCCGCCCACTTACACCTGGGTTACTAGTCCAATGCTCTAACCACTAGGCTACCCGCAGCCCTTTGACCTCATCAACGAGCTCTTTTCGGCCCACAAAGGACTGCCGCTGACTGGATTCTGTTTTTGTTTGTCACACCATTCTATTGTAAACCCTAGATACTGTCATGCGTGAGAAACCCAGGAGGCTGTTTCTGAGACACTGGATCCGGCCCGCCTGGTACTGACGACCATACGACGCTCAGAGTCTCTTCGGTCACTTGTTTTCCCATCCTGACCTTCAATCGAACAATAACTGAATTCATCGATGCCTGTCTGCCTGCTTTATATAGCAAGCCACGGCCACACTGTCTGTAGGAGCGATTTTTGTGAACACGGTGGTGTACCTAATAAACTGGCCAGTTTGGGATATAATAAAACACCCATAAGTCAAATGTTTTTTTTTAAATGTGATTTTTAGGCCATATAGCCGAGACCTACCTATAATTATGCAAACCTAAGGTACTACGACTGAACATTCCAAATGTAAACAAATGTGTTTATGATAGATTTTAATCAAGAAATATTTAAGATCTGAATGTCCGTCTGTCTGTAACGTCCATAACGAAGGGTGTAACATCTGTAACGGAGGGCGTAGCGTCCACAGCGGTAGGGCGTAGCGTCCACAGCGGTAGGGCGTAGCGTTCACAGCGGTAGGGCGTAGCGTCCACAGCGGGAGGGCGTAGCGTCCACAGCGGGAGGGCGTGTTGTGTCTTTGGAATCATTAAACTGAAGATTAATCTTTATCAAAAATTCTCTGTAATTATTATTATTACATGATTAAACTACTGAATCATGTAACTGTAATTAACTAGGAAGTTGGGGCACCAAGGAAAATATTCAGATTAGAATGTTATAATTTTCCTAATATAACTTTCAGATATTTTAATATCTGATCAATTAGTCTTCTTATTAATGAATTATTCTTTACCTCACGTTAGTCTCATTTTGAACGTCATAAATTGTTGGTTATCTGCATGAACCCGGTCTTCACTATGAGTCATCCATACATCAATTGTATTACATCATTTATTTACTAACTAAATAAATCACAGAAATGCATAAACAAACAGTAGATATGGTTAGAAGGGGCGGCAGGATAGCCTAGTGGTTAGAGCGTTGGACTAGTAACCAGAAGGTTGCAAGTTCAAATCTGTCATTCTGCCCCTGAACGGGCAGTTAACCCGAAAATAAGAATTTGTTCTTAACTGACTTGCCTGGTTAAATAAAGGTAAAATTTAAAAACTGAAAACAACGACATGATAGCGGACGTGCCCTAGTGGGCTAAACCGGTATCACGGCTTGGTGGACAAAAGGGAAATGGGGGTCGACAGAGTCGACACGACAAAGTTGGTCATTATAGCAATTGAAATGCTAATCCTTTGCACATGAACGCTCAACCATTCGGGAATAATTGCAATCCATATATATATTTACGCTCAGTGTGTCGTCAAGATCTCTGATGGAAAGTTTGCTTCTGTTGGAGAGTTTGTCCGCTCTCGCTCTCTCTGTCGTGGTTAGAATGGATAGTTCAGAGTAACATTCATTCATGTCGTTATAGAATAGAGGTTTCGGCGGTTGTCGGTCTTTGCGTTCAATGATACTGAATTCCTAGCTGCAGACCAGACCGGTTAGATAGTCTAAGAGTTTAACCACGTGGTTAAGAATTCAGCTAGAGAAATGCATGGTCTCCACTCAAAACCTTAGCCCTCTGTGATGAGGTACTGGTCTGAAGCCTTAGCCCTCTCGTGGTTATCGAGGTAAGCTGGTCGCAAGAAATTCCCAAGGTGGGTTTTTTATTCGGAACATAGAAAAGGGCTGGTCCCATGACACCGGGTCATGTCTGTGCTCCTAGGGGCGTGCCAATGACTTAGTGAAACTTTAAACAGAAATACAATTCTCTCACATCAACATGATTACATAGCATCATATCATTTCACAAATAGTTTCATCTTTACTCATTGATTTTTATACCACAATTAGATGCAAGCTTCACAACTGAGACTGTTGTTTAAACAGGGTTATGGTAATGTGGCTGTATCGTCTCTCATGAGTTGCACAAAATTGTACCAAACGGACCAGTTCGTAGCTGGCTACCTCACCGACCCTTTATACAATCTCCAGTACAGGAATATTCTTCAGTTGTCGAGTTCTGTGAGGTGGAAGAAGTTCCTTGGTTCTCTCTATGAAAACTCACTCTCTCTTATACTCTGGCCATGAGGAGGGAATCTCCTCCAGGATTTTATGACCTGCCTAACAGAGCCTGGTGTAGGGAGTATAGAGAGAGGGGGGATGGTGCTCGCTGTACCCAAAAAGGGCAACGTCATGACAGGTGTACCGTCCATAACGCTTGTTTTCCTCTCTGAATTAATAATGGAAATCCCAATCTTAAAAAATGTATAGTTTTTGTGTTCAGCCAAGCCTATCCTTCGAAATGGCTATCCATGTTATAACTAACACTGGGGGACAGCTGTGAGTGGAGAAACAAGCTCCAAGAGCTCTTTCAAATAGACATGAAATATGATTGACTGAAAAGCCTTTTTTGAGACTTTCCCTCCTACTCTGTAATGGCCAAAATACATTCAATTTCTGACTTAAACTTTTAAAATGAACCCTGAATTCCAATATATATACATTAAGGATAGTTGTGAACGTGGCATTGTTTCAGTTGGAAAATGTGGTGCCAGACAACGTGACAATTTGGTATGTGTTTTCAAAATGCATACTGCCTCCAGCTCACATTGCAAGTCTGCCTACCCTTGACTGCACTTAAATGGCGAATGGAAGGTGTGCTTCAATTGCCAGTTGAGAAATACAAATTGTAGATCTTTTAAATTATTATAATAATTATTTTATGTGATTGCATTTAGAATTGTTGCAGTGTCTGGGCTTATTAAAGCAGATGGTTCACTCCAGCAGCAACAAGCTGGTTAAAGAGCAGAAGCAGGCTCTCTGTCTGACAGGTGATATTCCGTTCATCTGACAGGTGATATTCGTTCATAGGCTCTGATGCTCTCTGTCTGACAGGTGGATATCTGCTCATAGGCTCTGTATGCCCTCTGTCTGACAGGTGATATTCCGTTCATAGGCTCTCTGTCTGACAGGTGATATTCCGTTCATAGGCTCTCTGTCTGACAGGTGATATTCCGTTCATAGGCTCTGTATGCTGCGCGCGTGTGATAAGATACTTGACGACTAAAGAAAATACACACGCTGCAATTTCATTCCGCTAAATGATGCAAATTTACCTATAGACTGACAGGTTGAATGCATTAACATTGACTGGTATTTCCATTAGCAAAATAATGCTTTTTATTAATTATGTTTAAAAAAAAACATGTATAATGTTAAATTTGGCTGGCGGCAATTATATTTATTACCTCGAGTCTGCGACTCTTTTGAGCAAAACAAGTATTGAGATGATGCGTACTTGAATCCCAACTGCCACTTGTCAACATTCCAAAATTCTAAACCCATTCATGGCCATTTTGTGTCCGGCTGCCTGTTTTGTAAAATTGTTCACAATGAAACACTGCCAGACAGTCTCTCACTCTGGTAGTAGATATAGTGAGGAAGTTGTAAATAACTAAATGTGTCTGAAGCCAGTGACTTGATAAGCCGATGGTATCATGGCTGCTCAATGTGTCTACCTATTTTCTAGCTTCATTTACAAATAATATTGGAATTTAGCTAGCTAGCAAGGCACTGATAAACAGTGAATTTAGCTAGCTAGCAAGGCAGTGATAAACAGTGAATTTAGCTAGCTAGCAAGGCACTGATAAACAGTGAATTTAGCTAGCGAGCAAGGCACTGATAAACAGTGAATTTAGCTAGCAAGCAAGGCACTGATAAACAGGGAATTTAGCTAGCTAGCAAGGCACTGTTAAAATAGGCTTGTCAGAATGAATCTAAGCTAGATCAAGAAATCTGTCATTAATTTGTACGTTTTTGCTAAGGTCTTCGTCACGTAAGTTTACATCCAGCTAAGGTGTTTGGTGCATTATTTCTCATGTTAAAAAATGTGCATGGAAAACTAGTCAGTGCATACAGTAAGTATCGACGGACCGATTTCTGAGAACACGTTTATAACATCACCAGCAAGCTGTCAAACTACTGTTAATAAAGCACAAGCTGCTACACACTGTTTATCAGTGCCTTGCTAGCTAGCTAAATTCACTGTTTATCAGTGCCTTGCTAGCTAGCTAAATTCACTGTTTATCAGTGCCTTGCTAGCTAGCTAAATTCACTGTTTATCAGTGCCTTGTTAGCTAGCTAAATTCACTGTTTATCAGTGCCTTGTTAGCTAGCTAAATTCACTGTTTATCAGTATCTTGCTAGCTAGCTAAATTCACTGTTTATCAGTGCCTTGCTAGCTAGCTAAATTCACTGTTTATCAGTGCCTTGCTAGCTAGCTAAATTCACTGTTAAAGGGAGTGGTAGTGGCGATCTTGTTGCTATGGTGAATTTGGAGCAACAGTAACTGCCAGGGTATGATTTTCAGCATAACACTCCCACATTGAAACCACACCCCCAACCACATCCCCAAGACCCAAATCACATTTTTCATAATGAGCACCAGAAAACACGTGGAATTGCTGCGTTCAGTCCTCATTTAAAGCTACAAAGAGTGTGGGGGGAGGGAGGGGGCTAACTTTTCTAGACACTTTGTTTCCAGCTGTTGTACTGCTTGTCTTTGTCCTAGTGATTAACTTGGCCTCAGGTTATTGAGGGATCTGATATTCAACCTCACAGGAATACAGTTTTATCATGTGGCGGTTTCATTCAGGGCCGAATTCATTTTTGCACACCGTAGCAAAATGTTTTGCAATGGAAAGCAGAAACAAGCATTTCTTATTGGACAAGTTCCGCTAGTCGTCCCTCCCCATTTCGGCCTGTTTGCTTGTGTTTAGTTTCTAGTGAATACAACCTTGATCTCTCTGTTAAAATAAACACTCTGTCTTTGCCAGGAGAGAGACCAGACTCAGAGGAACCAGAGACGTCTGAACCAGCAAGACGACACCACTGCTCCCAGTGTGGAAAAAGTTTTACCCAGTTACGGACACTGAAGGTGCATGGAAGAATACACACTGGAGAGAGGCCCTACCAATGTTCCCAATGTGGAAAGAGTTTTGCCCTGTTAGAAGGCCTGAAATACATAATAGAATACACCTGGGAAAGCCTTACCAATGCTCAAGGCCATGAAGAGATTTACTACGGATTAGGGTGCCTGAAATCACATGAGATAATACACACAGGAGATAAGCCTCACAAATGCCCTCAATGTGGTAATACTTTTAGCGGTTAAGTAACCTGAAGGACCATAAAAGAGTACACACAGGAGAAAAGCCTTACCACTGTATCCATTGTGAAGAGCGTTTTAGCTGGTCAAGGCAACTGAAAGCGCATGAGAGAACACACACGAGGAGAGAAGCCCTACCAATGTTCCCAGTGTGGAAAGAGTTTTACCCAGCTAGGGAGCCTGAAAATACATAATAGAATACACACAGGAGAAAAGCCTTACCAATGCTCCCAGTGTGGAAAGAGATGCTAAGCGGTTAAAGATTGCCCTGAAATCACATGAGATAATACACACCGGAGATAAGCCTCACAAATACCCTCTATGTGTTAATACTTTTAAGCGCTAAGTAACCTGAAGGAACATGAAAGAGTGCACACAGGGAAAAGCCTTACCACTGTTTCCAATGTGAAAGAGTTTCAGCACGTTAAGGCAACAAAAAGAGCATGAGAGAACACACACCGGAGAAAGCCCTACCAATGCTCCCAGTGTGGAAGGCGTTTTAACCGCTTAAGTAACCTGAAATCACATGAGTGGACACACAGGAGAGATGCCACATCACTGATCTGTGTGGAAATAGTTTAACCTCATCAGGCATCCTGAAGAGTCATGAGCAAAGCCTTTCCGCTGCTCCCAGTGTGGAATGACATTTACCTGGTTAAGGCAACTGAAATCACATGAAAGAATCCACACGAGAGAGAAATGTTATGAATGCTCTCAAGTGTAGAAAGATATTTACCCAGTTTAGGCACCTGAAAGACCAGGTTACCCTCTCCAGCGGAGAAGCCTTGCCCATGCTCCCAGTGTGGGGGAGCAATATTTCACACACAATTACAATTCATGACATAACAGACACATTGCTCCCACACTTGTTCTCATCTTTTACTGAAAATTGGTGTTTTTCATTTTGTTTATGCTCTTATTTCCATATGAAATCAAATTGGAGAAACACATGTATTTTTGGTAGGTTTTTTTTGTTTTTTAATCCCAAAACATGAATTGAATATGGAGTGTGTCAGTTTTTTATGTAGATTATGTACACACACGCTGTGATTAAAGTCTTTTTTTACTCTGGTTCTGTTTTTTGTGTTTTTAAATTGAGTTGCTATATGTTGTTAATTGAGTGTTATTTGTTGTTAAGCCCACGGGCTCCAGGTCATCTACAAGACCCTGCTGGAAAAGCTGTATGTTAATTGAGTGCTATTTGTTGGTTATTACGGGCTCCGTTATCTACAAGACCCTGCACCTGAGTAAAGCTGTCGTTGTTAATTGAGTGCTATTTGTTGTTAAGCCCACGGGCTCCAGGTCATCTACAAGACCCTGCTAGGTAAAGCTGTATGTTGTTAATTGAGTGCTATTTGTTGTTAAGCCCACGGGCTCCAGGTCATCTACAAGACCCTGCTAGGTAAAGCTGTACGTTGTTAAAGGTGATCTACTGTTTACATATGTGATGGATATGTATGTTAGAGCATGTGGCTTTAAAGCCCCCATGCAGTCTTTGTGTTTATTTTTTAATAATCCATTTTCCTGAGAGACAATGAACTTTGGGACAGCTCATGGACAGCTCAGGGCTTTGTTCCGTCTTCCTGGGTTTCCAGATCATGTTTGTGGTTGGACAAGGGTGAGGGGCATTGTAGTTCATGGTTTCTTGTTGTCTATGAACCTGGTTTAGGGGTTGGGTACAGGATATGAACCTGGTTTAGGGGAGGATTGGATACAGGATATGAACCTGGTTTAGGGGTTGGATACAGGATATTAACCTGGTTTATGGGGCAGGGTTGGATACAGGATATTAACCTGGTTTAGGGGTAGGGTTGGATACAGGATATGATCCTGGTTTAGGGGTTGGATACAGGATATGAACCTGGTTTAGGGGTTGGATACAGGATATGAACCTGGGGTAGGGTTGGATACAGGATATGAACCTGGTTTAGGGGGTAGGGTTGGATACAGGATATGAACCTGGGGTAGGGTTGGATACAGGATATGAACCTGGTTTAGGGGGTAGGGTTGGATACAGGATATGAACCTGGTTTAGGGGTTGGATACAGGATATGAACCTGGTTTAGGGGTTGGATACAGGATATGAACCTGGTTTAGGGGTTGGATACAGGATATGAACCTGGTTTAGGGGTTGGATACAGGATATGAACCTGGTTTAGGGGTTGGATACAGGATATGAACCTGGTTTAGGGGTTGGATACAGGATATGAACCTGGTTTAGGGGTTGGATACAGGATATGAACCTGGTTTAGGGGTTGGATACAGGATATGAACCTGGTTTTGGGGTTGGATACAGGATATGAACCTGGTTTAGGGGGTAGGGTTGGATACAGGATATGAACCTGGTTTAGGGGTTAGATACAGGATATGAACCTGGTTTAGGGGTTGGATACAGGATATGAACCTGGTTTAGGGGGTAGGGTTGGATACAGGATATGAACCTCGTTTAGGGGTTGGATACAGGATATGAACCTGGTTTAGGGGGTAGGGTTGGATACAGGATATGAACCTCGTTTAGGGGTTGGATACAGGATATGAAACTGGGGTAGGGTTGGGTACAGGATATGAACCTGGGGTAGGGTTGGATACAGGATATGAACCTGGGGTAGGGTTGGGTACAGGATAAGAACCTTGTTTAGGGGGTAGGGTTGGATACAGGATATGAACCTGGTTTAGGGGTTGGATACAGGATATGAAACTGGGGTAGGGTTGGGTTGAGAATGCCAAGAGTGTGCAAATCTGTCATGAAACATTTCTAAAAACCTGTTTTCGCTTTGTCATTATGGGGTATTGTGATGTCATTATGGGGTATTGCGATGTCATTATGGGGTATTGCGATGTCATTATGGGGTATTGTGTGTAGATTGATGAGGGGAAAGAAATATTTGATCCATTTTAGAATACGGCTGTAACGTAACAAAATGTGGAAAAAGTGAAGGGGTCTGAATACTTTCCCAATGCACTGAACATCCACATGATGTATTGTTACACCATGTAGGAGCAGTATAGACCTAGTCTGTTCATTATATACATGATGTATTGTTACACTGTTTAGGAGCAGTATAGACCTAGTCTGGTCATTATATACATGATGTATTGTTACACCATGTAGGAGCAGTATAGACCTAGTCTGTTCATTATATACATGATGTATTGTTACACCATGTAGGAGCAGTATAGACCTAGTCTGTTCATTATATACATCTACATGATGTATTGTTACACCATGTAGGAGCAGTATAGACCTAGTCTGGTCATTATATACATCTACATGATGTATTGTTACACCATGTAGGAGCAGTATAGACCAAGTCTGTTCATTATATACATGATGTATTGTTACACCATGTAGGAGCAGTATAGACCTAGTCTGGTCATTATATACATCTACATGATGTATTGGTACACCATGTAGGAGCAGTATAGACCTTGTCTGTTCATTATATACATCTATGTATTGTTACACCATGTAGGAGCAGTATATACATCTCTGCTTATTGTGATATTATCTGTTTGTTTGACTGATTTTCTAAATTATTATATTGGTTTAATTTAACCTTTCTTTAACTAGGCAAGTCAGTTAAGAACAAATTATTGTTTTACAATGACTGTCTACCCCAGCCAAACACCCCCCCTAACCGGGACGACTCTGGTCCAATTGTGCGCCGCCCTATGAGACTCCCGATCATGTCCGGTTGTGATACAGGCCTGGATCACTCAATTAACAACATACAGCTTTACCTAGCAGGGTCTTGTAGATGACCTGGAGCCCGTG
>NW_027012467.1:0-19339 GCF_036934945.1 Oncorhynchus masou masou
ACTAACACACATGATAACTACTAACACACATGATAACTACATGATAACTACTAACACATGATAACTACTAACACACATGATAACTACTAACACACATGATAACCACTAACACACATGATAACTACTAACACACATGACAACCACTAATACACATGATACCTACTAATACACATAACTACTAATACACATGATAACTACTAATACACATGATAACTACTAATACACATGATAACTACTAATACACATGATAACTACTAATACACATGATAACTACTAATACACATGATAACTACTAACACACATGATAACTACTAACACACATGATAACTACTAATACACATGATAACTACTAATACACATGATAACTACCAATACACATGATAACTACTAATACACATGATAACCACTAACACACATGATAACTACTAATACACATGATAACTACTAACACACATGATAACTACTAATACACATGATAACCACTAACACACATGATAACTACTAACACACATGATAACCACTAACACACATGATATCTACTAATGCACATTATAACCACTAACACACATGATATCTACTAATACACATGATAACCACTAACACACATGATATCTACTAATACACATGATGACCACTAACACACATGATAACTACTAATACACATGATAACTACTAATACACATGATAACTACTAATACACATGATAACCACTAACACACATGATATCTACTAATACACATGATAACTACTAACACACATGATAACTACTAATACACATGATAACTACTAATACACATAACTACTAACACACATGACAACCACTAATACACATGATACCTACTAATACACATAACTACTAATACACATGATAACTACATGATAATACACATGATAACTACTAATACACATGATAACTACTAATACACATGATAACTACTAATACACATGATAACTACTAATACACATGATAACTACTAAACACACATGATAACTACTAACACACATGATAACTACTAATACACATGATAACTACTAATACACATGATAACTACCACAATACACATGATAACTACTAATACACATGATAACCACTAACACACATGATAACTACTAATACACATGATAACTACTAACTAATACACATGATAACTACTAATACACATGATAACCACTAACACACATGATAACTAATAACACACATGATAACCACTAACACACATGATATCTACTAATGCACATTATAACCACTAACACACATGATATCTACTAATACACATGATAACCACTAACACACATGATATCTACTAATACACATGATGACCACTAACACACATGATAACTACTAATACACATGATAACTACTAATACACATGATAACTACTAATACACATGATAACCACATGATAACACACATGATATCTACTAATACACATGATAACTACTAACACACATGATAACTACTAATACACATGATAACTACTAATACACATAACTACTAACACACATGACAACCACTAATACACATGATAACTACTAATACACATAACTACTAATACACATGATAACTACTAATACACATAACTACTAATACACATGATAACTACTAATACACATGATAACTACTAATACACATGATAACTACTAATACACATGATAACTACTAACACACATGATAACTACTAACACACATGATAACTACTAATACACATGATAACTACTAATACACATGATAACTACTAATACACATGATAACTACTAACACACATGATAACCACTAACACACATGATAACTACTAACACACATGACAACTATTAACACACATGACAACTACTAATACACATGATAACACACATGATAACTACTAACACACATGATAACTACTAACACACATGACAACTACTAACACACATGACAACTATTAACACACATGACAACTACTAATACACATGATAACTACTAACACACATGATAACCACTAGCACACATGATAACTACTAACACACATGATAACTACTAACACACATGATAACTACTAACACACATGATAACTACTAACACACATGATAACTACCAACACACATGATAACTACTAATACCATGATAAATACTAATACCCATGATAACTACTAACTACTAACACACATGATAACTACTAACTACTAATACACAAGATAACTAATACTACACATGATAACTACTAACACACATGATAACTACTAACACACATGATAACTACTAGCACACATGATAAGTACAAACACACATGATAACCACTAACACACATGATAACCACTAACACAGATGATAACTACTAACACACATGATAACTAATAACACACATGACAACTACTAACACTTATAACTACTAACACACATGATAACTACTAATACACATGATAACTACTAATACACATAACTACTAACACACATGATAACTACTAATACCAAGATAACTACTAACTACTAATACACATGATAACTACTAACTACTAATACACAAGATAACTAATAATAAACATGATAACTACTAACACACATGATAACTACTAGCACACATGATAACTACAAACACACATGATAACCACTAACACACATGATAACCACTAACACAGATGATAACTACTAACACACGTGATAACTACTAACACACATTATAACTACTAACACACACGATAACCACTAACACACATGATAACTACTAACACACATGATAACCACTAACACACATGATATCTACTAATGCACATGATAACCACTAACACACATGATATCTACTAATACACATGATAACCACTAACACACATGATATCTACTAATACACATGATAACCACTAACACACATGATAACTACTAATACACATGATAACTACTAATACACATGATAACTACTAATACACATGATAACCACTAACACACATGATATCTACTAATACACATGATAACTACTAACACACATGATAACTACTAATACACATGATAACTACTAATACACATAACTACTAACACACATGACAACCACTAATACACATGATACCTACTAATACACATAACTACTAATACACATGATAACTACTAACACACATGATAACTACTAATACACATGATAACTACTAATACACATGATAACTACTAATACACATGATAACTACTAATACACATGATAACTACTAACACACATGATAACTACTAACACACATGATAACTACTAATACACATGATAACTACTAATACACATGATAACTACCAATACACATGATAACTACTAATACACATGATAACCACTAACACACATGATAACTACTAATACACATGATAACTACTAACACACATGATAACTACTAATACACATGATAACCACTAACACACATGATAACTACTAACACACATGATAACCACTAACACACATGATATCTACTAATGCACATTATAACCACTAACACACATGATATCTACTAATACACATGATAACCACTAACACACATGATATCTACTAATACACATGATGACCACTAACACACATGATAACTACTAATACACATGATAACTACTAATACACATGATAACTACTAATACACATGATAACCACTAACACACATGATATCTACTAATACACATGATAACTACTAACACACATGATAACTACTAATACACATGATAACTACTAATACACATAACTACTAACACACATGACAACCACTAATACACATGATAACTACTAATACACATAACTACTAATACACATGATAACTACTAATACACATAACTACTAATACACATGATAACTACTAATACACATGATAACTACTAATACACATGATAACTACTAATACACATGATAACTACTAACACACATGATAACTACTAACACACATGATAACTACTAATACACATGATAACTACTAATACACATGATAACTACCAATACACATGATAACTACTAATACACATGATAACCACTAACACACATGATAACTACTAATACACATGATAACTACTAACACACACGATAACTACTAATACACATGATAACCACTAACACACATGATATCCACTAATACACATGATAACCACTAACACACATGATATCTACTAATACACATGATAACCACTAATACACATGATAACTACTAATACACATGATAACTACTAATACACATGATAACTACTAACACACATGATAACTACTAATACACATGATAACTACTAATACACATGATAACTACTAATACACATGATAACTACTAATACACATGATAACTACTAATACACATGATAACCACTAACACACATGATAACCACTAATACACATGATAACCACTAACACACATGATAACTACTAACACACATGATAACTACTAACACACATGATAACTACTAACACACATGATAACCACTAACACACATGATAACTACTAACACACATGATAACTACTAATACACATGATAACTACTAACACACATGATAACTACTAACACACATTATAACTACTAACACACATGATAACCACTAATACACATGATAACTACTAACACACATGATAACCACTAACACACATGATAACTACTAACACACATGAAAACTACTAACACACATGATAACCACTAACACACATGATAACTACTAACACACATGATAACCACTAACACACATGATATCTACTAATACACATGATAACCACTAACACACATGATATCTACTAATACACATGATAACCACTAACACACATGATAACTACTAATAAACATGATAACCACTAACACACATGATAACTACTAATACACATGATAACCACTAACACACATGATATCTACTAATACACATGATAACCACTAACACACATGATAACCACTAAAACACATGATAACCACTAACACACATGATAACTACTAACACACATGATAACTACTAACACACATGATAACCACTAATACACATGATAACCACTAACACACATGATAACTACTAGCACACATGATAACTACTAACACACATGATAACCACTAACACACATGATAACCACTAACACACATGATAACTACTAATGCACATGATAACTACTAGCACACATGATAACTACTAACACACATGATAACTACTAACACACATGATAACTACTAATGCACATGATAACTACTAATGCACATGATAACCACTGACACACATGATAACTACTAATACACATGATTAATAACACACATGATAACTACTAACACACATGATAACTACTAACACACATGATAACTACTAACGCATGATAACTACTAACACACATGATAACTACTAACACACATGATAACCAATAACACACATGATAACTACTAATACACATGATAACTACTAATACACATGGTAACTACTAACACACATGATAACTACTAACACATGATAACTACTAACACACATGATAACTACTAACACACATGATATCTACTAATACACATGATAACTACTAACACACATGATAACCACTAACACACATGATAACTAATAACACACATGATAACCAATAACACACATGATAACTACTAATACACATGATAACTACTACACATAACTAATAACACACACGATAACTACTAACACACATGATAACTACTAACACACATGATAACTACAAATACACATGATAACTACTAACACACACGATAACCACTAACACACATGATATCTACTAATACACATGATAACTACTAACACACATGATAACCACTAACACACATGATAACTACTAATACACATGATAACACACATGATAACTACTAACACACATGATAACTACTAACACACATGACAACTACTAACACACATGACAACTATTAACACACATGACAACTACTAATACAAATGATAACTACTAACACACATGATAACCACTAGCACACATGATAACTACTAACACACATGATAACTACTAACACACATGATAACTACTAACACACATGATAACTACCAACACACATGATAACTACTAATACCATGATAACTACTAATACCCATGATAACTACTAACTACTAACACACATGATAACTACTAACTACTAATACACAAGATAACTAATACTACACATGATAACTACTAACACACATGATAACTACTAACACACATGATAACTACTAGCACACATGATAAGTACAAACACACATGATAACCACTAACACACATGATAACCACTAACACAGATGATAACTACTAACACACATGATAACTACTAATACCAAGATAACTACTAACTACTAATACACATGATAACTACTAACTACTAATACACAAGATAACTAATAATAAACATGATAACTACTAACACACATGATAACTACTAGCACACATGATATCTACAAACACACATGATAACCACTAACACACATGATAACCACTAACACAGATGATAACTACTAACACACGTGATAACTACTACCACACATGACAACTACTAACACTTATAACTACTAACACACATGATAACTACTAATACAAATGATAACTACTAACACACATGATAACCACTAGCACACATGATAACTACTAACACACATGATAACTACTAACACACATGATAACTACTAACACACATGATAACTACCAACACACATGATAACTACTAATACCATGATAACTACTAATACCCATGATAACTACTAACTACTAACACACATGATAACTACTAACTACTAATACACAAGATAACTAATACTACACATGATAACTACTAACACACATGATAACTACTAGCACACATGATAAGTACAAACACACATGATAACCACTAACACACATGATAACCACTAACACAGATGATAACTACTAACACACATGATAACTACTAATACCAAGATAACTACTAACTACTAATACACATGATAACTACTAACTACTAATACACAAGATAACTAATAATAAACATGATAACTACTAACACACATGATAACTACTAGCACACATGATATCTACAAACACACATGATAACCACTAACACACATGATAACCACTAACACAGATGATAACTACTAACACACGTGATAACTACTACCACACATGACAACTACTAACACTTATAACTACTAACACACATGATAACTACTAATACACATGATAACTACTAATACACATGATAACTACTAATAGACATGATAACTACTAATAGACATGATAACTACTAACACACATGATAACTACTAGCACACATGATAACTACAAACACACATGATAACCACTAACACACATGATAACCACTAACACAGATGATAACTACTAACACACGTGATAACTACTACCACACATGACAACTACTAACACTTATAACTACTAACACACATGATAACTACTAATACACATGATAACTACTAATACACATGATAACTACTAATACACATGATAACTACTAATACACATGATAACTACTAACACACATGACAACCACTAATACATGATAACTACTAATACACATAACTACTAACACACATGATAACTACTAATACACATGATAACTACTAATACACATGATAACTACTAATACACATGATAACTACTAATACACATGATAACTACTAATAGACATGATAACTACTAACACACATGATAACTACTAACACACATGATAACTACTAATACACATGATAACTACTAATACACATGATAACTACTAATACACATGATAACTACTAATACACATGATAACTACTAATACACATGATAACCACTAACACACATGATAACTACTAATACACATGATAACTACTAACACACATGATAACTACTAATGCACATGATAACCACTAACACACATGATATCTACTAATACACATGATAACCACTAACACACATGATATCGACTAATACACATGCTAACCACTAATACACACGATAACCACTAATACACATGATAACTACTAATACACATGATAACTACTACTACACATGATAACTACTAACACGCATGATAACTACTAATACACATGATAACTACTAATACACATGATAACTACTAATACACATGATAACTACTAATACACATGATAACTACTAATACACATGATAACCACTAACACACATGATAACTACTAATACACATGATAACTACTAATACACATGATAACTACTAATACACATGATAACTACTAATACACATGATAACTACTAATACACATGATAACTACTAATACACATGATAACTACTAATACACATGATAACTACTAATACACATGATAACTACTAATACACACGATAACCACTAACACACATGATAACCACTAATACACATGATAACCACTAACACACATGATAACTACTAACACACATGATAACTACTAACACACATGATAACTACTAACACACATGATAACCACTAACACACATGATAACTACTAACACACATGATAACTACTAATACACATGATAACTACTAACACACATGATAACTACTAACACACATTATAACTACTAACACACATGATAACCACTAACACACATGATAACTACTAACACACATGATAACCACTAACACACATGATATCTACTAATGCACATGATAACCACTAACACACATGATATCTACTAATACACATGATAACCACTAACACACATGATATCTACTAATACACATGATAACCACTAACACACATGATAACTACTAATAAACACGATAACCACTGAACACACATGATATCTACTAATACACATGATAACTACTAACACACATGATAACCACTAACACACATGATAACTACTAACACACATGATAACCACTAACACACATGATATCTACTAATGCACATGATAACCACTAACACACATGATATCTACTAATACACATGATAACCACTAACACACATGATATCTACTAATACACATGATAACTACTAACACACATGATAACTACTAATAAACACGATAACCACTGAACACACATGATATCTACTAATACACATGATAACTACTAACACACATGATAACTACTAATACACATGATAACTACTAATACACATGATAACTACTAATACACATGATAACCACTAACACACATGATAACCACTAAAACACATGATAACCACTAACACACATGATAACCACTAACACACATGATAACTACTAACACACATGATAACCACTAACACACATGATAACCACTAACACACATGATAACTACTAATACACATGATAACTACTAACACACATGGTAACTTCTAATACTCATGATAACTACTAATACACATGATAACCACTAACACACATGATAACCACTAACACACATGATAACTACTAACACACATGATCACCACTAACACACACGATAACCACTAACACACATGATAACTACTAACACACATGAGAACCACTAATACACATGATAACCACTAACACACACGATAACCACTAATACACATGATAACCACTAACACACATGATAACTACTAATACACATGATAACCACTAACACACATGATAACTACTAACACACATGATAACCACTAACACATGATAACTACTAACACACATGATAACCACTAACACACATGATAACCACTAACACACATGATAACTACTAATACACATGATAACCACTAACACAGATGATAAATACTAACACACATGATAACTACTAACACACATGATAACCACTAACACATGATAACTACTAACACACATGATAACCACTAACACACATGATAACTACTAATACACATGATAACTACTAACACACATGATAACTACTAACACACATGATAACTACTAATACACATGATAACTACTAACACACATGATAACCACTAACACACATGATAACTACTAATACACATGATAACTACTAACACACATGATAACCACTAACACACATGATAACTACTAATACACATGATATCTACTAACACACATGATATCTACTAATACACATGATAACCACTAACACACATGATAACCACTAACACACATGATAACTACTAACACACATGATAACTACTAATACACATGATAACTACTAATACACATGATAACCACTAACACACATGATAACTACTAACACACATGATAACCACTAACACACATGATAACCACTAACACACATGGTAACTACTAACACACATGATAACTACTAATACACATGATAATTACTAATACACATGATAACAACTAACACACATGATAACTACTAACACACATGATAACCACTAACACACATGATAACTACTAACACACATGATAACTACTAACACACATGATAACTACTAATACACATGATAAGTACTAACACACATGATAACTACTAATACACATGATAACTACTAATACACATGATAACTACTAACACACATGATAACTACTAACACACATGATAACTACTAATACACATGATAACTACTAATACACATGATAACCACTAACACACATGATAACCACTAACACACATGATAACCACTAATACACATGATAACCACTAACACACATGGTAACTACTAATACACATGATAACTACTAATACACATGATAACCACTAACACACATGATAACTACTAACACACACGATAACCACTAACACACATGATAACTACTAACACACATGATAACCACTAATACACATGATAACCACTAACACACATGATAACCAATAATACACATGATAACCACTAACACACATGATAACTACTAATACACATGATAACTACTAATGCACATGATAACCACTAACACGCATGATAACTACTAACACACATGATAACCACTAACACATGATAACTACTAACACACATGATAACCACTAACACACACGATAACCACTAACACACATGATAACTACTAATACACATGATAACCACTAACACAGATGATAACTACTAACACACATGATAACTACTAACACACATGATAACCACTAACACATGATAACTACTAACACACATGATAACCACTAACACACATGATAACTACTAATACACATGATAACCACTAACACAGATGATAACTACTAACACACATGATAACTACTAACACACATGATAACCACTAACACATGATAACTACTAACACACATGATAACCACTAACACACATGATAACCACTAACACACATGATAACTACTAATACACATGATAACTACTAATACACATGATAACCACTAACACACATGATAACTACTAACACACACGATAACCACTAACACACATGATAACTACTAATACACATGATAACTACTAATACACATGATAACTACTAACACACATGATATCTACTAATACACATGATAACCACTAACACACACAATAAATCCATTGTAAAAAAAGGTGTCCACCATCGTCTGTCAGTTCCTCCTCTTGGTTTAACCCAGGGACGTCTCCTGGCGGACTGGTGGGGTTAAAGATGGCCTGAAGTACAGCTCTGTCATGGGCTGAAGACATTGTTACAGATGGGTGGAAAGCAGAAATAAGAATAGTGGAATTGCGATTCTAAGTGCTGGGAGAGGGTTGCATTTTCTCCTCAAATTCTCACAGATTTCTCCTCAACCAATAGAAGCAGGGGGTGGCAACAGGCAGACTTTGAGATCATTGGGCAGACAGGACATCTGTATTTGGTTAACTCAGACATAAACTCTGCTGTGAGTGTATACTTTCAAACACTGGACACACGCACACAGAGAAATCCCCACCATGGACTGCCACAAGATATTGAGCAACATTGAATGGATATGTTTATGTTTGTTTTCAGTGTATCAGACTAAGCATATTGTAGGGCCTTGTTGATTAGAAGAAGTTTATATGTTTAAGTTGAAATGGTGCTGGAATAGAGGAGGCAGTGCTCCTGTTTCTCTCACACACACACACACACACACACACACACACACACACACACACACACACACACACACACACACACACACACACACACACACACACACACACACACACAAGCACACACACACACACACGGGTATCTTGTTTCTACAGTCCATTTACACTTCTGTGAGTCTTTATTCATGACTGTAAAGATCAGCCACTTTCACAATTATAGTGACGTTAAATGTATGAAGTTTATTAAACATGGAGTCTGAAACATTAACAGTTTAGTTACAGCATTATCATTGTTCTTCCAGATGCGTTTTAATATTCACAAAGAGACAGACGTCTATATATCTGACCAGATAGACCTCTATATACCTGACCAGACAGGCCTCTATATACCTGACAAGACAGGCCTCTATATAACTGACCAGACAGGACTCTATATACCTGACCAGACAGGCCTCTATATATCTGACCAGACGGGCCTCTATATATCTGACCAGACAGATGTCTATATACTGTATCTGACCAGACAGGCATCTATATATCTGACCAGACAGACCTCTACACACCTGACCAGACAGGCCTCTATAAATCTGACCAGAGAGACGTCTATATATCTGACCAGACAGGCCTCTATAAATCTGACCGGACAGGCCTCTATAAATCTGACCAGACAGGCCTCTATATACGTGACCAGACAGTCTCTATAAATCTGACCAGACAACCCTCTATATATCTGACCAGACAGACCTCTATATACTGTATCTGACCAGACAGACCTCTATATACCTGACCAGACAGGCTTCGGTAAATCTGACCAGACAAGCCTCTATAGATCTGACCAGACAGACCTCTATATATCTGACCAGACAGGCCTCTATAAATGTGACCAGACAGGCCTCTATATATCTGACCAGACAGGCCTCTATAAATGTGACCAGACAGGCCTCTATATATCTGACCAGACGGCCCTCTATATATCTGACCAGGCATACCTCTATATATCTGACCAGACCGGCCTCTATAAATCTGACCAGACAGGCCTCTATATATCTGACCAGACAGACCTCTATATACCTGACCAGACAGGCCTCTATATACCTGACAAGACAGGCCTCTATATACCTGACCAGACAGGCCTCTATATACCTGACCAGACAGGCCTCTATATATCTGACCAGACAGATGTCTATATACTGTATCTGACCAGACAGGCCTCTATATATCTGACCAGACAGACCTCTATACACCTGACCAGACAGGACTCTATAAATCTGACCAGAGAGACGTCTATATATCTGACCAGACAGGCCTCTATAAATCTGACCAGACAGGCCTCTATAAATCTGACCAGACAGGCCTCTATATACGTGACCAGACATGCCTCTATAAATCTGACCAGACACGCCTCTATATATCTGACCAGACAGACCTTTATATACTGTATCTGACCAGACAGGCCTCTATATACCTGACCAGACAGGCCTCGGTAAATCTGACCAGACAGGCCACTATATACCTGACCAGACAGGCCTCTATATACCTGACCAGACAGTCCTCTATAAATCTGACCAGACAAGCCTCTATAGATCTGACCAGGCAGACCTCCATATACCTGACCAGACAGTCCTCTATAAATCTGACCAGAAACGCCTCTATATATCTGACCAGACAGACCTCTATATACTGTATCTGACCAGACAGGTCTCTATATACCTGACGAGACAGGCCTCTATAAATCTGACCAGACAGGGCTCTATATATCTGACCAGACAGGCCTCTATAAATGTGACCAGACAGGCCTCTATATATCTGACCAGACATACCTCTATATATCTGACCAGACATGGCTCTATAAATCTGACAAGACAGGCCTCTATATACCTGACCAGACAGGCTTCTATATACCTGACCAGACAGGCCTCTATATACTGTATCTGACCAGACAGGCCTCTATATATCTGACCAGACAGACCTCTATATACCTGACCAGACAGGCCTCTATATATCTGACCAGACAAGCCTCTATATACCTGACCAGACAGGCCTCTATATACCTGACCAGACAGGCCTGTATAAATCTGACCAGACAGACGTCTATATATCTGACGAGACAGGCCTCTATAAATCTGACCAGACAGGTCTCTATATACCTGACCAGACTGGCCTCTATAAATCTGACCAGACAGGCCTCTATATATCTGACCAGACATGCCTCTATATACCTGACCAGACAGGCCTCTATATACCTGACCATACAGACCTCTATATATCTGACCATACAGACCTCTATATACGTGACCAGACAGGCCACTATATACCTGACAGACAGAAAGACAGAACTCTATATACCTGACCAGACAGGCCTCTATATATCTGACCAGACAGGCCTCTATATACCTGACCAGACAGAAAGACAGAACTCTATATACCTGACCAGACAGGCCTCTATATACCTGACCAGACATGCCTCTATATACCTGACCAGACAGGCCTCTATATACCTGACCAGACAGCCCCCTATATACCTGACCATACAGACCTCTATATATCTGACCAGACAGACCTCTATATACCTGACCAGACAGACCTCTATATACCTGACAGACAGAAAGACAGACCTCTATATTCCAGACAGACAGAAAGACAGACCTCTATATACCTGACCAGCTACCTTACCAGCCAATTCCCTTACATAAAAACAGTTTGCATTGACTTCTCTCCCCATAGGAATACATTGGCTTCACCTCGAAATTCAACCTGAAGCCTATGTGGGTTATGAATGCCTTATGAACCTGTCTTCTATGACATTCCATCAGAATGTCGATTCTAAGCTTCCTGGAGCAACCGGAAGTGGTTAAATTCACCCAAAAGTTATTTGGATGTACATCACCAGCAAGGGTGAAAATGACTCTGCATTCAACCCTGCGTAGATCAGTCAATTCTCAACTTAAAGACTTAAAACTCAGGATTATGTAAGTGTCTATGTCAATCAAGACATGTGGGTATTTATAGCTTCCTGTGACAACCGGAAGTTCCATAATTGGTGTCTCAGGGGCTGTTTGGAAGGGTTAAAAAAATCAGATCTGTCCAAAACTTCATATGTGTGATTAGGCAACCCCCATGAACTGTAAATCAGTCATTTTTCCCATAAAAATTCAAAGGAAAACTAAATCACACAGATACACAACTTGGATGGAGGGACGTATTGGGGTGCGTAACGACTGACAGTGCCTCCAATAGTTAGCTTTGTTCGAGCTAAAAAAGAACCGTCAAACCTAGAATTCCGAAACTTTAGAAACCTGTTCTAGACCTCAGGTCGATAGTGCGTGGTGAGTCGATAGTGCGTGGTGAGTTAGGTGGCTCTAGAAGGTTCTCGGACCGAGAAACAGCCTCGAACATTTGCAATGACTTCAATTCATTTTGACCATTACGAAAATGGCGACATTTAGAAATGTCCCAGAGTCACAAGACTAGGTGCATTGTGACCGTCTCGGCCCATAGAGACAGAACCCAACGTTTCTTTCCGATAGCTCATTCAAGGACCCCGTAGCAAGTAATTGATTTTCAGCACCAATTAGGGTTTTACAACGGACACCAAATGACCTATTGAGCCGAAACTTGGGATTCGGGGTCGCCTCAGCTGGGCCTACACATAACACAAGAAATGGACCCGCAGCTAGAACGTAACTACGTGTTTTATGTTTTTTTTAATGGTTTGAACCAAAGGTGTTGTGAATTTTGGGCCAGCTCTGAAGTATGTGATACTTGGCTCCTAAACGAGTTGGGAAAAGTGGGTTTGGTGTCAGTTTGTATCAGTTTGGTGTCAGAATGATATCAAATTGACTGATGGACGGTGACTTGCAGGTGACTCTTGTCCATTTGCAATATTTTTAAGCGGTGAGGTACCATCACCAAAAGTGACATTCTGAAATCAACCCTAACGAGCGATGGAGAGGTACCAGAATCACTGCCCAGCCATCCCGAGTTCATCGGGCCAGTCAATTTTGCATTCCTGCACGATTTTTATGGCATGACAAATTCGGGATGGTGAATGCCCAGTTAACCATATTGCAAATGCACAGTGACTTTGTAAGAGTGAGAAAACATCAACAAATGGACATGATGAAATCAACACCACGAATGATTGAAAGGAACAACAATCACTGCCCGGCCATCTCGAGTTTATCAGGCCAGTCAATTTTGCATTTCTGCAGGATTTTTTTTCAGAATGTCAAATTTCTTATGACATTTGGCCCCCACAAAACATATGCCTCATGCACAAGTAAAAAAAGAAATATATATGATAATAAAATATGACTAAAGTATGTTGATACAGTTCTTATACGTGTGTAACTGACACAAAATTCGAAAAAATTTCGAAAAACGGTCCAGAAAGCACTTTTTTAGGGGTGTGTGAAGTTTATGAAATTTTGCAATTATTGACTATTGACTTCTGACTTCCTATGAAATCATATTGCAAATGGAGAAAACACATGCAATAACGCACAAGTAAAAAAAAAAAAAATATGATAATAAAATTGGACAAAAGTATATTCATACAGTTCTTACACATAAGTAATTGACAAAAAGAGCGAAAGAATTTCGAAAAACGGTCCAGAAAGCACTTTTTTAAGGGGTGATAAGTGTTTGACAAAAAAAATCATTTTTTCAAAATTTGGCTTTTGGATGTTGACTTGGGGTCCATTTCCTATATGAAAAACCAAGGTGGAGCGCACACGCCACCTGTTGGATTTTTGAAGTGTTACAACTGGCAATTGCCATATGGCATTTGCAAAACATTTTGCATGAATCAACGCCGATTTGGGTGGTATTGTCCATCGTGTACATGGTTTGTACTATGCCAATGGTTTCCCATTCATTTTTGTCCATTTGAACTCCCTTACGGTAATGTAGTACTCCTGTTGGCCCACAGTGCAGCCTTGTTGATGCTCCCACGGTAATGTAGTACTGTTGGCCCACAGTGCAGCCTTGTTGATGCTCCCACGGTAATGTAGTACTGTTAGCCCACAGTGCAGCCTTGTTGATGCTCCCACGGTAATGTAGTACTGTTAGCCCACAGTGCAGCCTTGTTGATGCTCCCACGGTAATGTAGTAATGTGGGCCTTCAGTGCAGCCTTGTTGATGCTCACTCGGTAATGTAGTACTGTTGGCCCACAGTGCAGCCTTGTTGATGCTCCCACGGTAATGTAGTACTGTTAGCCCACAGTGCAGCCTTGTTGATGGTTCAACGTTAATGTAGTATTGTGGGCCCACAGTGCAGCCTTGTTGATGCTCCCACGGTAATGTAGTACAGTTGGCCCACAGTGCAGCCTTGTTGATGCTCCCACGGCAATGTAGTACTGTTGGCCCACAGTGCAGCCTTGTTGATGCTCCCACGAAAATGTAGTAATGTGGGCCTTCAGTGCAGCCTTGTTGACTGTTCAACGGTAATGTAGTAATGTGGGCCCACAGTGCAGCCTTGTTGATGCTCCTGCAGTAATGTAGTACTGTTTGCCCACAGTGCAGCCTTGTTGATGCTCCCACGGTAATGTAGTAATGTGGGCCCACAGTGCAGCCTTGTTGATGGTTCAACGGTCAAAGGTAATGTAGTATTGTGGGCCCACAGTGCAGCCTTGTTGATGCTCCCATGGTAATGTAGTACTGTTAGCCCACAGTGCAGCCTTGTTGATGGTTCAAAGGTAATGTAGTATTGTGGGCCCACAGTGCAGCCTTGTTGATGCTCCCACGGTAATGTAGTACAGTTGGCCCACAGTGCAGCCTTGTTGATGCTCCCACGGTAATGTAGTACAGTTGGCCAACAGTGCAGCCTTGTTGATGCTCCTGCAGTAATGTAGTACTGTTTGCCCACAGTGCAGCCTTGTTGATGCTCCCACGGTAATGTAGTAATGTGGGCCCACAGTGCAGCCTTGTTGATGGTTCAACGGTCAACGGTAATGTAATATTGTGGGCCCACTGTGCAGCCTTGTTGATGCTCCCACGGTAATGTAGTAATGTGGTTCCACAGTGCAGCCTTGTTGATGCTCCCACAGTAATGCAGTACTGTTGGCCCACAGTGCAGCCTTGTTGATGGTTCAACGGTAATGTAGTATTGTGGGCCCACAGTGCAGCCTTGTTGATGCTCCCACAGTAATGTAGTAATGTGGGCCCACAGTGCAGCCTTGTTGATGTTCCCACAGTAATGCAGTACTGTTGGCCCACAGTGCAGCCTTGTTGATGGTTCAACGGTAATGTAGTAATGCGGGCCCACAGTGCATTTACATTTTACATTTAAGTCATTTGCAGCCTTGTTGATGCTCCCACGGTAATGTAGTACAGTTGGCCAACAGTGCAGCCTTGTTGATGCTCCTGCAGTAATGTAGTACTGTTTGCCCACAGTGCAGCCTTGTTGATGCTCCCACGGTAATGTAGTAATGTGGGCCCACAGTGCAGCCTTGTTGATGGTTCAACGGTCAACGGTAATGTAATATTGTGGGCCCACTGTGCAGCCTTGTTGATGCTCCCACGGTAATGTAGTAATGTGGTTCCACAGTGCAGCCTTGTTGATGCTCCCACAGTAATGCAGTACTGTTGGCCCACAGTGCAGCCTTGTTGATGGTTCAACGGTAATGTAGTATTGTGGGCCCACAGTGCAGCCTTGTTGATGCTCCCACAGTAATGTAGTAATGTGGGCCCACAGTGCAGCCTTGTTGATGTTCCCACAGTAATGCAGTACTGTTGGCCCACAGTGCAGCCTTGTTGATGGTTCAACGGTAATGTAGTAATGCGGGCCCACAGTGCATTTACATTTTACATTTAAGTCATTTGCAGCCTTGTTGATGCTCCCACGGTAATGTAGTACTGTTGGCCCACAGTGCAGCCTTGTTGATGCTCCCACGGTAATGTAGTACAGTTGACCTACAGTGCAGCCTTGTTGATGCTCCCACGGTAATGTTGTACTGTTGGCCCACAGTGCAGCCTTGTTGATGGTTCAACGGTAATGTAGTATTGTGGGCCCACAGTGCAGCCTTGTTGATGCTCACACAGTAATGTAGTAATGTGGGCCCACAGTGCAGCCTTGTTGATGGTTCAACAGTCAACGGTAATGTAGTATTGTGGGCCCACAGTGCAGCCTTGTTGATGCTCCCACGGTAATGTAGTAATGTGGGCCCACAGTGCAGCCTTGTTGATGCTCCCACGGTAATGTAGTAATGTGGGCCCACAGTGCAGCCTTGTTGATGCTCCCACGGTAATATGGTAATGTGGGCCCACAGTGCAGCCTTGTTGATGGTTCAACAGTCACAGTAATGTAGTATTGTGGGCCCACAGTGCAGCCTTGTTGATGCTCCCACTTGTAATGTAGTAATGTGGGCCCACAGTGCAGCCTTGCTGATGGTTCAACGGTCCGGTAATGTAGTAATGTGGGCCCACAGTGCAGCCTTGCTGATGGTTCAACGGTCAACGGTAGTCTGGCCTTGTTGATGTAGTACTGTTGGCCCACAGTGCAGCCTTGTTGATGCTCCCACGGTAATGCAGTACTGTGGGCCCACAGTGCAGCCTTGTT